>NW_013953792.1:39330-40479 GCF_001266775.1 Austrofundulus limnaeus
CCTCACCGCACAGGCTCCATAGGAAATGAATGGAGAGCGAGCGACGTCGCCTCCCGTGTGTCGAGCCCTTTACAGTAAATATGCCCCTGGGTGCATTTTTTTGGTCCTAGGACTGTTTTTTAAGAAGTACTTACCCAAAGTTGAGTAAAAAAAAACTTTAAAAAGTGTATTTTGCATAATAGGTCCCCTTTAATACCCCTTGATCCTCAACGCATCAATGTCAGCACACAAAGTAGTGCTGGACAATAATTCAATATCGATCTGTATCATGATAGAAAACATTTCAGTAACAGTGACATAACTTAAAAAATGATCTAGATAACAGTGTGTCCATCATCCTGAACATGTATGTCCCATCAGGACAAGAAGGCTCCTCTTTACCCAGCTTCAGTGTAGAAAACATTTGATGAAACTGTTGAGACACCAGATGACCAGATCCATCATTCCTAGTTTTGGATGATATGGTGAAGGAGGCTCCACTGCAGCAACGCAGGGGAGATGAGGAGTCACAACAACATTTCATTTCCTCTGGGATTAATAAAGTATTGTGAATTGAATGAAAGCCTGTGGGGATGCTGTGACAACTCTAGCTTCAACTTCCACTACCCATTCTACGATGGATGGGTCTTCTACAGATTAGCACTTTTCTCTCACATCACATCACTTTCTCTCTGATAAAACCAGTGTTATCAATCCAGCCTGATGTTCCACTGGGAAGTTTTCTTTGTTTTCCACATTAAAACCCTCTTAACCGCATTTATCATAACCAACCTTGCAGGAGCTGAGGCTCATTTCATAAAAGTCAGGTTTCTAAATTCAGGATATGAGCTGTAATCTGAGGTTGAACGAGCCTTCAACTTGTAAACAGCTATAATCAGTTGTTCTAACACCAAGCTGCGCTCAATCAGAGCGGCTCATTCAAGCAGCTGTAAATGGTTTAGGATTAATGCACGTTCACGGTTTGTTTACTGGGGGGGAGACAGGGGTGGGAGGTGGAGGTGGGCGTGGCCTGTAGCAGAGAGGGAGGGGGCATATTATTTTATAGACTATTTTAAAGGTGAAGCTGAGGTTAAGTCTTTTTTTATTTTTTTATTTTTCATGGATAATCTGATAAATAAATAAAATAAATATATTTACTCTGTAATATTT
>NW_013953792.1:42227-43771 GCF_001266775.1 Austrofundulus limnaeus
TGTAAATAAAATGGCTCTGTCGGTGTTAAAATATATACTTAAAAAAATTTACATAACTAAACATCCTACAGTATTTTTACAGTCTTTATTTTACAGTTAAAATAAATGTTTATCAAGTAAAGTCTGTTACAACTAATCGTGGATCCCTTTAAACCAGATCAGGACCTGGTTAGTTTCACAGCACTTGTTACCACAGAAACAAATGTGCTTCATCTGTCAGCAACCGATTCAAGGCTTAATTAATTCAGGTTTACACTAAAATCCTGGCTTAATCCCTTCTCCTAGCTTAGTGGAATAGGCCTCTGGTGTTGAGTGTGACTGGAACTGCCTGCCTGTTGTCTGCAGGTACCTGGAGTATTTAAGGATCCCACACACAGAGCCTGTGGAGTATGAAATTCGCTGGGGGCCACGAGCTGATCTGGAGGTGTCCAAAGCCAAGATTCTGGAGTTTATTGGTCAAGTAAGTGTCTTGTTGGTAACCAGAGAAGCTCTGCCTGCTCCTGTTTTAACAGCAGAACAACTAAAAGGAGGATTCTTTGCTGTTTGCTTGTAGCTTCATGAACAGGATCCTCGCAGCTGGACTCAGCAGTACAGAGAAGCTCATGGCACCCAAACCCCAGGCCAGGCCAGCAGGAGCAGCTCCCAGAGATAACTGACCACTGGTTAAAATRTGCTGTGATTTTCTACCAGTACTCTTACTCTGTGTGAGTTTTACATYGGATTTTAAACTCAATATGCTTTGAACCAAGGAGACAGGAGGACTGGACTATGTTCTGTGGAGTCCAGGGTTTAGCAGCTTTCAAAGAAAACCTTTTTTTTTRTACCAACACTGGGATTTTGTGTTTAGGTTGTCAGTGGAAGGTGTAAAAACCAGTGTCTGATGGGCTGGAGGTCTAAGGTTCATGAGTGTCCCACAGCTGTTTGAAAAGATTGTGATTTCTGAACCTCTGAACAAAAGAGTGATGAACTCATGACCTTTRATAAAGTGTCTTCTCTGGTGCAGAATGAAGTGCACAGGCCTGTTTCAGTCAAATGTTTGGGGCATCATAGAGCAGAATCAGACTCTTGTAATGAACACATTGCTTCGTGAAACTGCACTAATTTGTTTTTTAATCGTTCTAAAATAAAGTTTYTTCACTAAGTGACAGCCTCTGGCTCTGCTCTGTTTGAAGTTCCAGCTTCTGTCTGCCAACATGTATCGGTTCAGCCTCCTCGTGACCTGAGGATCTAATGAAGATTCATAACTGTTTGAATAATCCTGTGCACAGACAGATGAACAAACCAAGCAGTGTTACAGAAAACCTGCTTGAAGGAGGACACTGATGGTCAGTCAGCATCCAGCAGACCTCTGCTCACAGCAGCAGCTGCACACTTTGATTTGTACAACTTTAGGCTCAGTGAGCGGTTCTCGAGGTCAGGACTGTTCAACTGGCCCGCCAATTAGTTCATTCATCTCTTAAAGGCACAGTGTGTAGGATTTTGTCAAGTCTTTTAGCCGAAATTGAGATAATCACTAATGACCATAATAAAAAACATGTCTAATC
>NW_013953792.1:45130-47301 GCF_001266775.1 Austrofundulus limnaeus
CTACAGAAACATCAGAATCTTGGCTACAAGCTGGTAAAAACCATTTCTATAAACATCCGAGACAGTTAAAACTACATGCAGTTGAAGATAACAAATAAAATTGGTTTAACAATTTGGCAACTCAGATGTTAAAATAATATTTGTGTTAAACAGGAGGCATAATGTGTTCTTTTTGTTTTTGATATTGTTTAATATTCACTACTTTTATAGGGTTCTATGTGTTGTATTCATGACTAAATGCAGCAAAATTCAACTATTTTTACAAATTTAAATTGAATTTCAAATGTTTCTCAGTGATTAAAGCTCAGATTTTTACTTATTTACAGTCAGGGTGGTACAGTCTGACGCCCTATCATGTTAATGTTTACACCCCCTGTTGGCAATAACCAGTAGTCTCAACTCCTCTGAATCATTGGGGCAGGAAAAAATGGACACTTTATGCTGGGTTTAGTTCATTGATACAAACAATAAACCTGATGTGAGCTCATAAAACAGGAAAAGCTCTCAGCAAACCTTGTGTCAACAGAGGAGGAGATGTTCAGTTTAAAACGGGTTTTTTTCAACGGGACACCATGAGGTTATCAAAGAGAACAAGACTTTTTTTTTACCAAGAAAGTAAGAGTTTTGAACCTAATCTGTGGTGACTGTGTGTAAATTACTGAACTTTGTGCTAATATAGATCTGAAGTCATGAAATCATCTGAGTTTAAAAAGCCTTGGAGGATGCATCGTTCACTGCTTTGTTTTTGTTTTTTACTTTCATTTTTAGAATTATTTCACAGGACATCTTGCCTCCATTTAATTTAGTTAATCTGGAGTTAATGAAGAATCATTGCTCAAAATTTAACTAGAAACCTAATCCAGAAAGCTGAGTAGCTCCGTGTCTGATCACTTTCTTTGACAAAGTACAAAATAAGTTTATGAGCAGGAGATGTTTCACTGATTTAATATCAGGACTTTTTTTTACCTGTTAACCTGTGGGCTTAACCCCAACCTAAATTAAATTAACTTCTGCTTTTGAACCCTTTGAAGTAAATTTACAAACCTATGTAAATTTCTCCATCTGCATTTTTAACTGCAGCAATCATAGTTTTTATAACTGTAACTAGTATTTAGTTATTGAAGTAAAAATACACTATAACCAATAACTTTTTTTAAATTTCCAAAGCTGCATATCTAATAAAAGGTAATATAATTTGGCTACACAGCTGTGTTGTCAGAATGATTGTTCAGTTTTAGTCAATCAATCATGTGTACCACAGACAGGTGGGACATGAGGGGCTTGCCACACATTTTGGGCTCTGGAGAGTCTGTAGATGAACCCAGTTGGTCAAAAGAGGTGTCAATCAAAACAAGACAACCAGTTAAATTGTTTGAACAGTGTATTATGCAAAAAGTCCCTAGTAATACAGAGGGAGGAGGTAACCACAAACTGGGAATGTACCATGGGCAGACAGCCTGCAGTGAGGGAGAAAAAACATAACTAAGCTACATATTTTTCCACAGAAAACATGATGCAAATTGTAACATTAGTGTCGATACTGATTTAGGAAATTAATGTCCGCCCCACTCATTTTTATTTTCACGAGCCGCTATTTAAACTTACTTACAGTGTAAAAGTAAAAGTAACGTAAAGAAAAGAAAAACAAACAAACAAAAACAGTAAGGACAAAAGCTTGTGCTACAGTATACAACGGGTAAAATAAGTATTGAACACGTCACCATTTTTCTCGGTAAATATATTACTAGAGGTGCTAATGACATGAAATTTTCACCAGATGTTGGTAACAACCCAAGTGATCCATACATACAAAGAAATCAAACCATAAATGTCCAGAAATGAAGTTATTTGTAATAATGTGGAATGGAACTTAATTGAGCATAATTTAAGTAAACAACAAATGTCTGTTTGTGCACAACTCAGATCTGATACGTTGCCTTTGGAGACGGGACAATTTCATTCAGTTCCAGCTGAGGATGGAAAATGTTCTTTATATTTAAATGAAATTGAGAGTGAAATGCACTTTTTGTTTTACTGTCTTTTGTATGTGATTTTGAGAAACAAATTATTTGGTAAAGTTCTTGATTTTTACCCAGAATTAGTTTATTTATTTGATGAAAATATAGTGCAGAATTTATTTAAATAGTTTGTGTTTCAGTTAGCTCCATTTG
>NW_013953792.1:47985-50220 GCF_001266775.1 Austrofundulus limnaeus
CAAATGGAGCTAACTGAAACACAAACTATTTAAATAAATTCTGCACTATATTTTCATCAAATAAATAAACTAATTCTGGGTAAAAATCAAGAACTTTACCAAATAATTTGTTTCTCAAAATCACATACAAAAGACAGTAAAACAAAAAGTGCATTTCACTCTCAATTTCATTTAAATATAAAGAACATTTTCCATCCTCAGCTGGAACTGAATGAAATTGTCCCGTCTCCAAAGGCAACGTATCAGATCTGAGTTGTGCACAAACAGACATTTGTTGTTTACTTAAATTATGCTCAATTAAGTTCCATTCCACATTATTACAAATAACTTCATTTCTGGACATTTATGGTTTGATTTCTTTGTATGTATGGATCACTTGGGTTGTTACCGACATCTGGTGAAAATTTCATGTCATTAGCACCTCTAGTAATATATTTACTGAGACAAATGGTGACGTGTTCAACACTTATTTTACCCGCTGTATAAGCCCACCTCTCAAATAACATTTTTCTAAAGGCCAAAATGACTTAATGTTGAATGAAAATGTTAATGTTTAAAAGTTTGGGGTGAAGGCTCTCTGTTTGAGCTGCTCTACCACCGTCATCTTCATACTGTGTTACATACATCTGACATGTACTGCCAGTGACAGGTGTGACAGATCCAAACAAACCAATAGGGTGTCAGAATGATTCCCCTCAGCAAAAAGTGATATATGCAAGTGTTCAAGTATACTAATTTTAAACTTAAAATAAAAAAGTATACTTCCATTTTACTTTTTATGTACTTATCTGATGTACTTAAACAAGTTTATCTTACACTGTACTTGGCTTGTACTAAAAGTTTAAGTACTGTATACTTACGTTAGTTTATACTAATGTTTAAACTTTTGGTCAAGATAAACTTGTAGCATATTTCAAGATTAAACTAAAACTATACTTAGATTGCTTTCAGTATACTTCTGAGTATACTTTCATTAATATTTTTGTGGGCCAATTTAGTCCTAGAAGTATACTTGTTAGTAAACTGCTAGTACACTTATATCAGTGTACATGGTAAATAAAAGTTCACTTAGGGAAATAAACTTTTATTTACTTCAGTATACTTAATGACATGTACTTAAAGCATACTTCTTTTTGGCAAGTTTATAAACTTAAAAAGATATCAGTATACTTAAAGTATACTTTTTTATAAATTAAAACATCCCAATTTAGTACGAAAACAAGTTTTAAATCAATATACTTTCTGGTACACTACAAGTACATGGTGTCTAGTATACTTGACATACTTAAACTTATACTCAAGTATACGTATTAAAATGAATTTCAAGTATACTACTTTTTGCTAAGGTTTATATTTTTACTTCTCATCCAACCACAGTCACATTCACTCTGCTGGTGCACAACTTTTCTGCTTTTGTTTTTAACAATGACAAGCAGGAATAAAACASGCTACAATGAGATAAAAACAAAATACTTTTTTTTAGAGATACCCAAAATTTCTACTTCAGTAAGGTGATAAGGTATTTGTACTTTGTTACTTCTGTCTCTGACAGCTGCTGACAGAAAGAAAGAAATGTTTCCATTAAAACGAAGTTTTCAATCGTCTAACAATAAAAAAGTGACTTTAATTCAAAGGTGTTTCTTCAGAGAGACTGGAAGCAGCTTSTGGTGTCTGCTGTCTGCTAGATGTGCTCAGGAACTGTCTCTAACGCCTCCTCTGGATCTCTGTTTACGTCCACGTTCTGAAAAAGACAAGATTGTAAACAGTTTCTCTCTGTAGTCCTGAAACATWAAGGTTTTCAGCAGAGTGTTTTTCATTATTCACCATGTTTCCCTCATTTTACCATTACTTTGTCTAATAATTTACTATAATACTCCTTCTTGTGTTTTCTTATAATCCAAACAAAATTCTTTTTATATTTCTTGTATCTATCTTCTGCTTCTTTTGTTCTTGATTTCAGGAAGCATGAAAACAAGTGATTCTTTTTTTTTTACATGCATTTCTCAATCTGTTTGTCATCCATGGTTTATCAACAACATCTCTTTTTGTAAATTCTTTTTGTACAAATTTTTTTTCATATAGACCTCCCAAGATATTCATAAATACGTCATAAGCTCTATTTACATCGTCAACATACACATCCTTCTTATTTTGTATTATCAAATCATCTTTTAATTTATCCAAGGGTTCTTTTTGTGTTTATTTTTTTCTTCATTGTATGTACTTTTGTATTGC
>NW_013953792.1:51220-53950 GCF_001266775.1 Austrofundulus limnaeus
CAGAATGTGTGTAGAAGTGTGGCAGGGGATTGTCCGCAGCGATCACACGTCAGATCCAAGTCCCTTTGGATAAAGATTTAAACTGTACATTGAATTTATAAATGTACCAATATCATTTGTCTCTGTTTTATTTCCCAGGTCAATATTATAGTCTCCACAGAAAATATCTGTTTTGTTAGAAGTCTGTTCCAGTAACTTCATGATTTGATTCTGGTCCTATATAAGCAGAGGAATGAGGATGATGAGCAACAGCTGAGGATGACTGATTACCGAGGACTGACAGGTGAGTTAACAGGAAACAGGCTGAGGAGACATGAGGAGATGACCCAAAGAGGACACAAGAGGGAGGCAGCACACAAGACACAGATCCCTACAACTTGTTGGAGATGTGGGGAGATGGRGCCAATCATTTTTATATTTTTGGGACTGTTGAG
This sequence comes from Austrofundulus limnaeus, assembly GCF_001266775.1. Classification (NCBI taxonomy): domain Eukaryota; kingdom Metazoa; phylum Chordata; class Actinopteri; order Cyprinodontiformes; family Rivulidae; genus Austrofundulus; species Austrofundulus limnaeus. The sequence continues at coordinate 51,655 of NW_013953792.1, forward strand.
CCATTCATGAACATATACAGAATGTCTTTTCATTTGTCTTTGCTTTTAACCTTTGAAAACATCTTTTTATAACTAATATGAATGGTACAAAATTTTTACCTCCTACTGGCTGCAAGTAAAAAGGTGCTCAAGAGATGGTTCAAACCTGAACCACCACCGAACGAAGGACAGAGGGATATCTGGAGTTGTCCTGGAACATGAAAGTCACCGGTTCGATCCCCCGTCCAGCCGTGGGCAAGACACTTCACCCACCTCGCCTACTRATGGTGGTCAGAGGGTCCGATGGCGCCGGTGCATGGCAGCCCCACCTCTGTCRGTGTGCCCCTGGGCAGCTGTGACTACAGTGTATCTTACCACCATCAGTGTGTGAATGCCTGCAGCACATTGGTGGACTGGTTATGGAGAGAAAAGAGAGGTTCTCCCCGGGGAGCGGAAAATATCTTGAGTAATCTCTGATGCACCAGTACGCCTCAAGTTCCAACTGAAAAATTCAACCAAGTTTGTTCTCCTCTCTCAGACACAAGCGTTTGCTGTTATGTTAAACAACAAACTTCATCTTACTGTAACGTCACATTCACACAAAGTGGATGGAAACGGTTCTATGATAAACAAACAATCAGATTTTCATTTTTCAATATGTTTTAAAATTAAAAAATCAAATAACCATCCATTTAAAAGAAAAAAAATGGAATGACTAAAAAGTACACGGACCTTACATAAAGCCTACTGATTTATATGTTGGTGCACAGATTTGAACATTCATGTCAATGATGTGATTGCAATTTAGTTTCCCTCTCACCCAAGTTTTTATTTTGTTGTTACTGTTTTTTTAACTAAAATTTCAGGGGATTCTGTTATCAGTCCATGAAATGGACGTTATCAGGCGTTRTCAGTCCCATTCAATAGCTTCAGAGGGTCCCTACTGTGCCTTCTAGGCTTCAAACTATCCTGACAGTGCCCTCTAGTGGGTTAATATATTAATGACAATTAATGTGTAAATAACCAAAACATATTGTAATAAATTTTTTGTGTCCCTATTGGACTCGGGCCCTGTTCTCCCACTCTCTGGTCCGACACTCTACCCATTGCCCTGTTGAGAGGCCACAATATACATCCGTCGGAGGTTAGTGCTAACCATGTCATATGCTCTGAGGTTAACTTTGGTGGCTTTAAGCCTAATATTAACCATACTTTTTATGCCTCATGTTAACCAGCTGTCAATCAGAAGCCATTCTATGGGACGGGGTACCTGCTAACCGGCACAGGCGGGACATTCTGAAGCCATTCTAGGGGACTGATAACGCCTAATAACGTCCATTTCATGGATGATAACATCCGAAGCGGGTGAAAATTAAAAAAAAAGTGAAAGCAAAAACAATGTAACRTGTCATTCTGCTGTAATGTAAAGAGTTAATAAAAAAATCGTAAAAAAATCCTTTGAAGTTTGTGATTGACACATGATAAAATGTGGAAAGTTCCAGAAATATGAAAAGCTTTTCAAGACAATGTACATTTACCTCAGGGCGGTCCCGGTGTGTGTTGACAGCTTCAATGTTAAGAAAGACAGATTCCACTCTACAACCTGAGATCAGATTAAACAGAWATGTTTCAGTTTGTGTTGTACAGACAGTGTGGGGCTCATATTAACATGCTTCTCTTTACAGTCCATTCTAATGGCAGAAAGTACTCAGAAAATAGTGATGATAATGCATCAGCTGGTGAGAACTGAATCACAAATGTTACAATTAATTTCAAAGACAAACTAATCAAATGTAAAATGTGAAATTTTACTTCAAAGCCTTACAGCCCGTCTGCAGGAGAGAAGTTATGATGGAGAAGAAAGACGTGTGTAAACAGAAACTGACCGTAGGCCACTGGGGTAAGTTTCAGAACCGTGTGGAGGGGGCATTTCAGGTAGGGCAGCTCATCTGACACACAAAAAGACAGAAATCATGTTTAATTGTTTACTGGTGAAAACCCTTTAATTATTTGCACCAGACAGCTTTAAAAAAGAGTAAAAACACACAAAAAAATAATGCAGGCAATTTGATTTGCAAAATAAAAGTGGTTTCAGTTCAGCTCATCTGTTTCATCTCAAGGTTTGATTAAAAAACAAACAGCACTTACAACCAGTGAGTTCAGCAGGTGTGAACACTTTCAGATCTTTTTACAGCAGATTAAGATTGTAGAAAACAAAAATCATTTGAAACTATATGTAAAAAAGATGATTATTGATTTGATTTATTTATTTAACAGGAAAAGATTATTAAAAATCAAGCCTGACTCAGCATAATTG
>NW_013953792.1:60851-62517 GCF_001266775.1 Austrofundulus limnaeus
ATTAATCGATTAATCGAAAAAATAATCGACAGATTAATCGATTATTAAAATAATCGTTCGTTGCAGCCCTAACGCAGTCCTTTATAAATCTGACCCCTGGACATCTACAGTTTACACTCATCTACAGGCCAGCAGTCACTTTTTCAGGGATGGAGATGTTCTCATTCTTGATAGAGAGAAACGTTGGTTTGAGAGAGGAGTAAAYGAAGKCATTTTTGTGAAGAAAYAKCGTCCATCATTAAACAGAGGTGGAGGCCTTCATATCCAGTTGTCSCTGTCCTACAATGCTGTTATTGCAAGTATGACTCAGCCCACCTTGAACAATAGAGATAATCTTCTTATAAGGCTGAGTTTACCTGAAACTCTTCAGACTTGTGATATTTCTTGGAGGAAAGATAAAACGTTCCATTAAAGAGGAATGTGTCCAGAGGACCTACTTAAAGATTTTTTTTGTCTTTATGAGATATATCCCATGCATATGCAGCCTAAAACAAAAACTGAATATTCTAAAGTTTGTTCCAATTGATTGGTTTTAGATTAGGAACACATATTTATCTATTTCATAACTCCCTATGACTACACAATATTTTGTCACCATTTGTTCTTAAAGAGTCAGAGCYTCTGTGCACAGAATGCAACATATTTACCAATCTCATTAGTGGTGATAGTTGTAATCTTATTATCACCAGAGATCATGAAAAGTGCAATTGACTGTGCAAAAGGGGCGGGGTCTCACTGGCAAGCACCTATTGGTTGAGCCTTGGCTCCTGGAGCTAAGACAGGATGCTACCTCCACATGGGCACACCATCTGCAGGGAGGACCGTCAAGGTCAGTTGTTGAGGGAGGGTCCCTGGTCGTGGCAATTCTTGTTGGCATTAACTATCTCTAGTGACAAGGAATGTCATCTCACTGGTGGGTGAGGAACCAGACCTTTGAAAGTGTGTCATACCAGCTAGGTATAGTTGGGCTCARCTCRACACAKAGCTTGGGCTCTGGAACCCAACTCCTGGAGAGAGACTGGTTTCTCTTCTTCTCTGGAGTTCTCCTGGGAGAGAGGTGTTGGGTGGGTGTGGGGGTACTTACAAATCCCTGGCTGCATGCCTCTGTGTTAAAGTTTCTCAGTGAATGAGAGTATGTAACGTAACATTGTTACGTCCCACCACTGATGATTAGTCTCCATAGATGATTGTACATGTTAGCTTTGTAGAGAGATTGCTGTGTGAATGGGTAAATGAGGTCACAGATTGTAAAGCACTTTGAGTATCCTGGCTGTATATAAAGGTACTATACAAGTACAGTCCATTTACCATTTGAGCATAGTGTTGTCCATAATTGTACTTGATACTGAACGATTTTATACTTGTGTCATCAGACCTGTGATCCTATGTCTTGGACACTCAGGTGTAGTGGAGTGCTGAAGGAATGTGTGTGTAAATTGTCTTGTAAATCAGCACTCACCTCTCCTTTAGGGTAGCGATACCGATATTTGTTTTGATCCCTTAGTGCAAACTCCTCAGGGTAGTGTTCCTGGATCTCCTCATAGGTCATCTCTTCACAAACCCCCTGCATGCACAGAGAAACACAAATAAAAACAAATGTAACTTGCATGTTTTGAATTTGAAATTTTACTATTTGAAAACCTCAGTGTCCAGATGTCCTATGCTT
>NW_013953792.1:65374-66912 GCF_001266775.1 Austrofundulus limnaeus
ACTCATAGCCATATATTAAATAAGCTTTGGGTATTTAATAAATATATTTTTTAGGCAATTTTTCTAGAATTGTCAAGGATTAAACAACATTACCATGGCTCCTCGAGGGGAAAGCCCAGAGTCTCCCCCTATTCGACCCACAAGGTTGAGTTCGCTCTCTCCATGGCGAGACAGGTAGATGGATCTCTGAGTGACATGGATGTTCATGAGGTAGTAAACTATTCTGCTTTGAATGTGGTCCTGGACCCGGTTCACTAGGTATCTGCTACCCACATTAAAGATTTTGATGTAAGACAAATTCCTGCATAAAGACAAGGTGTCAATAGAAAATTAGTCAGACATGAATTTTACAGATATGAGTTAAAATATGTTGTGTTGGGAGCTGAGAGTCATTCACAACCCATTCAAGATTTCTGCCACCACCGATTGACCTTGGAAAACACAAAAACTATTATAATTCAGTTTGTTTTTTATATTTTGAGCTAAAACTATGCCTTGAATTAGCTACGAGTAATTTTACAACAAATTGTCTGACTTCAACATGGTTTGTTTATTAGCAAAATACAGTATCTCATTAGTCAGCAAATTTTAATGAAACGTTCAGGAAGTAATTGTTATAGAGCTATAGTACAATTGATTAACTTTTGGAGTCACTAACTCAACATGGCTGCTACAGCTAATCAGCAATCAATACAAAAATGGCTACAACTAAGTCAGTTTTACATGCATTGAGCTAAAATCTTATGTAGCAGTTAAAGAGTTGAAGGAAACTTTGAGACTAATTAACTAAATGCTAAATGCTTTTTTCATACTTTCTGATCTTTGTAGCCATATGGTTTAAAACAGAGAATGAGAGTTGGTGTGTCTTATGAGTCAGAGGTGTTTGTTAGTTATTCAGTTTGCAGCTCTTAGAGCAGCTGGGGCTCTGTTTTGTTTATGTTCAGATAAGGCCGAAGGTTTTTTGACTCACAAGCCTTCTGACTGCTGAGGCCTGACTGCTGGAGTTGATTGGAGTCAGAGAAATATTTTTTTAAAAGAGAATCAGCTGTTTTTCTGCTGTATTATTCAGACTTCCATTTATTGATCACATATTTCTTAACAGGGTAATTCCCACTTTATACTCCAAGTATTGCATGAGGTATTGCATAACATTATTTGACAGAAATGAATACAACTGTCATTTCTCAAAATAAGAGCCATGGTGATTCTGGGGGATGGCTTCTGGTGGCTGCATGCGGGCCCTCAGGTGGTCTGTGGTGGCGGTCATGGATCACTGACCCAGTGACCTGGCTGTGCTGGGGTGGGTTCGYYGTGGMCGCGGAGGGCCTGGGGTTCTGGGGTCGTGCCACCCCTGAGCTGTGGTTCTGGTGGGGCCAGGGGTGTCGGGCCCTGGCAGGCATGTTGCCAGGGCTCTGGGCTGGTTTGCGCTCTGGTGCTCGGCTCGGGGCTGGGGGCCTTCGGTGTGCTGGTGGGCTACGGGTCTCGGGGGCTGGGTTCTGGACGGGCTGGGGGGGTCAGGCCCTGGCGGGCATGTTGCC
>NW_013953792.1:67110-70491 GCF_001266775.1 Austrofundulus limnaeus
TTGGTGGTGGCTGGGGGCCGTGCTGGGCCGGCTGGTTGGCCCTTTGCTGTGGCGGGGGCCCTGTGGCCTGCGGGAGGGGGTGGGTCGACTCAGCCTGGGTGTCTAGTGTGTTATATGTTCTGAGAGGTGTTTGAATGTAGGGGTGGGTGTAGTATGTCTTCTGGGGTGGGGGCAGAGTAGATGGCCTATGGTGGCGGCTCGGGGCTGTGCAGGGTTGGCTGGTTAGCMCTTTTGTTGTGGCAGAGTTTGGCTCTGGGTCCCTCCTTGCGCTGTCGGCGGCTGGGTGGGCACTCTTGGCTGAATCTTCCTTGCCGGGGTTTGGTGGCTTCCTTGGGTTGTGGGCTGGCTATGGAACTCGGGGTCGGGTCTTGGGGGTTTAGACGGCTTTGGGGTGGGGGACTGTGGTCCCGGTTTCTGGCGGTCCTCTGGGATCTGTTCGGCCATGGTCTAGGGCTCCCCGGGCCTGGCAGTCTGTCCAGAAGAAGAGGTACTGGGACCTCACTCCCTGGGTGTGTTTCAGGGAACAGGGGTGCCTACCAAGGTCAGTGGGGGAGCTGACTCCCTGTGGGAGCATTTTGCTCCCCCAGTCATTTTTCTCCCCATCCGTCGCCACATACCGCCACCCTCTTCACTTTCAACTCCACTCATGTAGGGCTTTTGGGGTGCAGGTGCATTACATTGTTGTGCTAAATGGATTTTTATTATTTTTGATTCATGCTTTTTATCATATTTTTAGGATTTGTATTTTTTTCTTCTCTTTAATGAAAGTAACTTGTTTTGTGTGAATTGTATTTATATCCATAGGACCTTGAGGGACTACAGATGAAAACTAGCCTCCATGGCTAATTCTGGCATTTTCTGTAACATGCACTGTCCCTTCTTAAATAGACGACGACGACCCCAGGCATTGACTGACAACAACGATGACCCCAGGCATTGACTTGCGATGACGACCCCAGGCATTGACTTGCGACGACGACCCCAGGCATTGACTTGAGACGATGACCCCAGGCATTGACTTGCGACAACGACCCCAGGCATTGACTTGCGACGACGACCCCAGGCATTCACTTGCGATGACAACCCCAGGCATTCACTTGCGACGATGACCACAGGCATTGACTGACATGACGACCCCAGGCATTGACTTGCGACAACGACCCCAGGCATTGACTTGCGACGACGATCCCAGGCATGGACATGCGACGACTACCCCAGGCATTCACTTGTGACGAAGACCACAGGCATTCACTTGTGACGAAGACCACAGGCATTCACTTGCAGCAACAACCACAGGCATTCACTTATGATGATGACCACAGGCATTCATTTACATGGCATGCAAGTGGCGGGAGGGAATACCATCGCTACTGATGCCTGTGCCCACTCCCAATGTTTGCTTGTAGACATTTAGGGTTTTGGGTTAGAGCTGGGCTGGAGGGAAAACTGGTACCATGCTGGCCTCTGCCCCGTCGTCTTCCCCGTTTTAATTGCACTATAGAACAACATGCATCAACAGCACATCAGAGGGTGGAGGTGTGTGTGTGGGGGGGTCTTCTTAATTTCTCACTCCCGTTCCCTGATTGCCATTTAGGGATGGGGTTCGGAGGAGGATCGGACCGTCTGGTGGGAGCCTGGTCTGTTTGTGGGCTCAGAGGCTGGGGACATGGCTGGTGCTCCGGCTTCCCTGGGGCTGTTTGGACTTCTGGGGCATGGCTCCTGGTTGCCGTGGTTGGCCCACTGGCTGGGGGGGCTGCCGGAGTCTGGTGGGTGGTCAGTTGGGGGTGTGTGCTTGGCCGTTGGTAGTGTGTGGGGTTGTTTGGGGTCATAGATTTGCTGCGGTGGGCAGGGGCTGACCGGTTGGCCTGGTATGGTCCGGGCCGGGCCTTGGTTGTCTGCTCCTTTCCACCCCAGAATGAATTGGTCTACCCCCTGGTTCTGGATGTGGGCTGCCTTCCGTTGGGGGTGGGTGAGTGTCCTGGACCTGGGGGGTATAGAGTATGTATGGGCAGCATAATTGGAGTATTGCATCCATCTTGTGTTTCTTTGAATGAGTGGGTGTGAGGATGAGTGTGGGATTGTGTGATTGTGTCTTTGTATGATTGGATATGTGTCAGGCTGTGTCTTGGGCTGCCCCCTCCTCTGGTTCACTTGGGTGCCCACTGCTGGTGYTGGGCTTTGTCCCCCTGCCCGCTGGTGCACGGGTAGCCCTCGGTGTCAGGAGATGGGCGCTTGGGCATGTGCCGGCTCGGCCTGGTGGGGCCTGGGTCTTCTGGCCCTATTGGGCCTTGGCCTTGGCCATATTTTTGGTGCGCCCTGGGGACCCGGGCCTCTGTGTCCATGCCTGGCTGCTCCGGTGCGGCGGGTGCTGGCAGGGCCTGTGAGCTAGCTGTTYTCGGCACCGGGATGCTGCGTGAGGTCTCCTATGGTCCACTCTGGGGCGGGGTGGGGGGGATGCGGCTCTTTCTGCACTGGTGCCTCTGGGGGCTCCATGCTTGGGGGTCACTCTTGGGGTCTTTGGCGCTGGTCCCCCTTATGTCTGCTTCGTGTCTTGGGAGTCAGGTCTTTGTGTTATAATTTGTGTCTGTGCTTATGATTTACTCTTAGTTTTCTGTCTTTTCCTCCTGTTTTCTTCCTCCTGTCTGCCTTTGCTCTAGCCCCGCCCACTCACACCTGATCCTCATGTGTTTCTTGTTTTACCTCATTAGTTATTCCTTTATATTCTGTCCTTTGTCCTCAGTCTTTGTGAGATCCTTGTTCTCTGTTRGATGTTCATGTTCATGTTCATGTTCCTGCCCAAATCCCTTGTTCTTGTTTGCTGCCACGTCAGCCCCTTTGTTTTTGTTTTAATAAATCCCTTTTTGCCACCTCACAGTTCTGCATCTTGGGGTTCTAAACAACCAAGCTCAATCGTAACAGAAGGATCTGACCACACCTGAACCCCAGCAGACTGAGGTGAGTTTTTTGTTTCCACCACCAGGAGGGAWATGGAGAATTTTTTTTCATGTGGTAGCCCTGAGTCAGACTGCACTCAGGTTGGTATCCTGAGAGTGGTGGAGAAGATGCAGTGCGAGCTGGCTGTCCTGAAGGGACTCTTTTCTTCAGGGTGTCTCTCAGAGCTGGCAGCTCTGGGAGATTCTGAGGCCCACCCTTCCCACCCCTCTGATGCTGGACCTCTTGCTCCAGCTCCTGCTGGTCCTTCAGCTCTGGTTCCTGCTGATCCTCCAGCTCTGGTTCCTGTGGGTCTTCCAGCTCTGGTTCCTGTGGGTCCTCCAGCTCTGGTTCCTGTGGGTCCTCCAGCTCTGGTTCCTGTGGGTCCTCCAGCTCTGGTTCTAGTGGGCCCTCCAACTCTGGTTACTGTGGGCCCTCCAGCTCTGGTTC
>NW_013953792.1:71635-73065 GCF_001266775.1 Austrofundulus limnaeus
ATATACACATTATTTGTTGCTGTGTTTTTGTTTTCTCCATTTTTACAGGTGTGCAGACAGATTTTGGGTGTGTTGTCTTGTGTTTTCTTGGTTTATATTTCACATATCTAATCTCTCTTTCAATCTTCTTCTCTTTCTTTATTTCTCTTCTATTAAAAATTGTCACTGATGATGAAGAAACTAAACTAACATTCAGTTCTGTTTTCTAGTGAAGTGGCTTAGAAAATAAGAGAAGGAATGATTACACCTGTCATTTCTCAAAATAAGAGGGTCTGAGTCTAATTTTCTGGCATGGGAAACAGCTTCAAGGGGTGCAAGTAATTTTATCAATTTTAGCTTAAGAAGTTCTTTATAAAAAGCAATGCTGGCATTATTTGGTATTATTTTGTATGGTTTGTGTTGTCCTCTTTCAAATAACACTAAACTGAATTATGATCTGACACAGATTTSAATAAGGCAATGTTTTTACCTGTCCTTGTTGTCATCCAGGGGAACATAGCTGAGTTGATAACATTCAATCCTCTTCAGGAAGTCAGCCACAGCCTCTTCTTTATCACAGTTTTCGTAGTCTGGACTGGTCAGCTTTACTTGCTGTTTTGAGACAGATGGCAAAAGTGGATAAGCAAGAAGCACGTGTTCACCAACACATTCGTTTTATGTTGGTCCTCATCCTTTACTGCATCACAAAGGTTTGAAAACACATGGCCAGTTGTACTGAACAACACTTTATTTAAAATACTACAAACACTTTTTCACAAAAAGAGAATGTTAAAGATTTAATCGGTTTCCGTCAACGTCTAAAAATGCTTCACACTATCTTGAGATGTCCACCCTCGCCATTATTTGTAAGGGTTGTAGCACATACGGGCATGAAGGAAATTTTATAAAGTATCAGCTAAATGTTAGATGCAGTATTGTATTTTTATTCTTTCTGATCATTGCAGCCTTAAGTTTAACAGAATGAGAGTTGGTGTGTGTTACTGTCGGTGTGAACAAAAGCTGTTTACGTTCTGATGTAAAAGTCCATCTTCAGAGGTGTGACCAGGAAGAGCCTGAAGAGGTTTTAAGGTTGAATCATTATGGTATGGGGAGAAGTTTGGTTTTGCAGTCTCTCTGTTCGATCAGCTCAGGACTGCTGGACTGCTGATATGGATTTTTGTGTTTTCCTGGTACAAGCCAAGGCCATAGGCTGTCTGTGCTGTCAAACTGACTGGAGTCAGAAACAAGAAGAAAGTTCTGAGAAGAAATCCAAGTGGGTCCTGCTACATTATGGTGCGTTCACACCGAACGCGATTTCAGCTTCAAAATCGCAGCCAACGCTGAAGTTTGAAGCTTGTGCACTTTGAGGTCAGACGCAGGACATCTGCGCTGCACGGCGACAGCCGCCCCGCCCCTCCCTCCTCTGTCGTCTTTTGGTCTATGTTTAATGT
>NW_013953792.1:73537-75146 GCF_001266775.1 Austrofundulus limnaeus
ATAATAATAATAATAATAGTCACACCTACCTTGATATTTTCAGCAATGATATCTGCATCATCACATATTGATTCTACAAAAAAGACCTATACAGGTGGAAAAAGAAAGATTTAAGCTGTTGTATAAGAAAATCTATTTTTAAAGACGGGTCAAAGTAAGCAAACCTTGTAACCATTTTCTTTGGCAAAGTTGAGGATGTCTTCTCTGCGATCGGGAGTAGTGTTGGTGGCATCAAAAACCTAACAGAAAAAAAAACAAGATAAGAAAAACTGCTTTTACTGGAAGTTTCTTTTTTGCAGAATGAGTGGGGCCTAGCAAAAATTACTGAGTGATAAAATTATTTTGATGTGTTTGTTAATCTCTGGATTATAAGGTATATCGTTAGGATCTGTCTTCTTGTGTCTTATCTGATGTCTCCATCTTGTGTCTGTTTGGTACCGTTGCTCTTTGACCTCAGTCTTAGTTCACTCTGGATCATTCCTTCTCACCTGTCAACAGTTCTGTAATCAGTCCTCCTCAGCTGTACTTCATCATCCTCATTCCTTCTGTGTATAAATTCTGGTTTGTCTCCTTCATTTACTGCTGGTTTATTGTATGGCTTCAGTCCATTGTCTCGGTCCCTTATCCTCTTGTGTGCCTCCCAAAAGTTTTGTTAAGTTTTGCTGCCTTGTCAGCCTTTGTTTTTGTTACTAAATATTTTATTATTTGARCTTTTTTGAGTCTGCCTGGTTTTGGGTTCATTCACCCCACGCCATTGACAATATCTGTTAACATATTCTGTAAGATTAACATTTTGTTTCCTAAATTTTAAATAGCAAAAAAATAAAATGTATACATATTGCAAGTAATTTGTATATTAAACAATGTCTGACCCTGACTGGCCTCTTTCTGTGAAGATTGCAGTGCAGTTGATTCATTTTCATTGTAATTTTGTTTCTAAAAATTAATGCCCACTTTGCAGACTTGAAACAACAGTGAGCTGAGATTTAATTGATTTTCTTTAAATTCAGGCACAACAACCTGTAGCAAACTGTACCAGAGCAGAGAGATGCTGTTTGATGTAAACTTTTGTCCATTATCAATTTAATAGTGCAAGAGTTTCCTTCTAAATCAATAACAGAAGTTAGACATGCAATGACAGTGTTTGTAATACGAGTAAATGCTCCTTCTGGCCATATACTCAAATAATTACTAAATGCTACATTTTGTTATTCTAAGAGATTTTAGGTGGCAAATCTTGCACAACTTTCTAAATCTCACTGCCAATATACACTCACACAACTGAAGCTTTGTTCTTGATGTTATCTTTCATCAACAGATTGTTCATTTAAAACTGGTAACATAACAAATTTGTGACAGAATATCAAAAGCCTACACCACAGGGAGAGGAGGTACTGTATGTGAGCAGGTACAGTCTAAAGCAGGGGTGTCAAACATTTTCACCGAGGGCCATATGAGCGTTATGGTGGCCCTCGAAGGGCCTCTTGTAATGAACTTTGATGAACTTTGTAATGAACAGAGCAATGTTGTATATGCTGTTAAGTGCCAGGAGGACTGCGACCAGTTATACATCGGGGAAACAAAGCAACCACTGTTCAAAAGAATGTCC
>NW_013953792.1:77719-80226 GCF_001266775.1 Austrofundulus limnaeus
TCCTTCACAGCGACACACACACACATGCTTCAGCAGAGGCCACGCCTCCTGCAAGAAATGATTCTCTATGCATCAAGTCCAGACCCTTGTGCAAAGCAAAGTGAAGGACAGGGTCTGGTTTGAACCAGGCTAACAGTATTTAGCTGTTTTACGATTGTTGAATAAAATTCACATAATTAAAAATTATAGTATCTTATTGTAAAAACATTAGTGACATATCCAGTTTGGCTTGCTATTAATCGTATTGTTGCTATGAGGGATGTAAGCGATGGTTGCCATTTTTGCTCCTCCATGTTGTTACAAATGCTAACAGTAGACAGAACAGGCGAGACTAACTCTAGTGATACTTAATTCTGAGTGAGAGCCACCTCTTTAACCAACCAACTTCAAGTTGGCAACACTGGAGCCACTTATCAGGCTGATAAACATGTCTGCATTTTTAAGTCTTTTTACTGGATGGTCAAAACTTGCACAAACTATATTGTTTTGGAGGAGTATCCATTTTTTATCCATAAAAAAAGAAAAAAGAAATTGATTTGGGTGGCTGTGGATGAGTGGTTAGTGGTGTAATTCCTCTGAGAGAGTTGGCAGTTCGATTCCAACGCTATTTGGTCACAGTTTTTAGAAATAATTTTTAGAAACAAAAAAAATGTAATCATTTTCAGTCAGATTTTAGGAAGCAGCAGTGTTACTGCTGCTCWATAACTTTTAAATGATGTGTTCAAGGCACTGGATTGAGTTGCTCTGTTCAYTGATTTATCCAAGGCATTTAACAGTGCAGACCACAGTATTTTGTTAAAAACCCTTCCCAATATAGGTATCTTCAAAGAAGCATCTTGTTGTTTTGTAGATTATTTGGCAAACAGGTTGCAATGTGTACAGATGACTGGATTAAGTTCCAGTTTTCTTAAGATAAAAAATGCTGTACTTCAAGGCTCTGATTTAGAATAGAATAYATCTTGTAAGACCTCATTTTGTAATAAGAACACATTATGTAATAATGTAATAAAATCAGGCTTCAAAATGTAATAAACTTGCGCTAAAACCGCATTATGTAAGAATTGATGCAAAATGTAATAAAAGTCTTCAATGCATTGTGTAATAATGTTATTACATTTTGCGGCATTTATTACAACATGTGGTAGTGTTATAATCTGGTGCATTATGTAATAAACAATCAAAAACCAGTATTTCTGTTCATCCTAATCAATAATGTAATAATTATTATTATTAATTAATATTTGTAATAACCGTCATGTTGCCAATACTACATCATTAAATCTTTATAACGTTGGTCAATAAACACTGAACTCAAAAACTATTAAACATAGGAGCTTCCTATTTCTTTTTTTGTTTAGCTCTGATGAAGGGCTATCCATCAGGGCCACCAATCAGTGCCCCCCCCCCCCCCCGACCCCCAATTTATCTGAAAAAGAAGTATCTGCACATACAAAAGTGGTTATAGCTCAAGAACTAACATAAGAGCTTCAGATTACCATTGGTTGTTTAGCTCTGATGACGTTCTATCCATCAGATCACCCCCCCACCAAAAAAAGACCCCCATCCAAACTACTACAATTTGGGATGCACCTAGTAGTGTAATGATTTGACAGGCAGGAAAGAACCCAGGGCGCAGGCAGCATTCAAAACAAAGGCTTTAATAATGGGGTCATTATGTTACCACTATGTGGTGTCTAGTTACACATCACTCTTTTTCTCTGTTTGTTTGTGTGTTTCTAACAAAACATTTAACGTAATAGAGGTATATTATACATAGAGACTTAACTAACCATCTTTCTTTCTTTCTTTCTTTTTTTTTTGAGTAAGCCCTTACTATACATTCCCACCGGTGGGCTTAGGAGCCTCTCCACCAGCATTATTGCAGCACTTTATCAAGTTTCCACCCAAAAATCTAAGGTGCAAATATTTTACTAATATACTGTGTTAAGATAAAAAAAAAGCCACATTTAAATAAACTGATGCTATAAGTGAGCACAAAAAATGTTTATGAATGTGTTTCTGGTGTAAATAAGCATTCATTTTGTTTGGCGTTAAATTGTTCAGAGAAAAAACAGTAAACTAATAAAGTCCATACTTGCGTATCTTCATGGCCTCTGTGTTGTCAGGCTTAAAGAACTTGTAGCTATTAAAGGATTGTGTGGCCTCTCGTCTGTACTGCCCAACATTAAACACTGAAAAAAAGAGAAATAACATTTCACACGGTTTCTGGACACAATGAATAAAATTCTTCAAAATGTTACTTTATTGTTTAACAACGGATCCAAATTGTTACATTATAAACACCTATTTACTGAATATTTACTTATTTACTAGTTACTGTCAGTTGGCAGGTTTGGAGTTTTTCTCATTTATTTTGGTACATTTCCATTTCTCAGCTCCTATGACAATACAAAATGATCCAACACACAAAAGACAATTAAATTAACTTTAACTGGTGCTGTATATATTGATTTTCATAAAGCGTTTGACAAAGTTGATCATTATAC
>NW_013953792.1:81226-83378 GCF_001266775.1 Austrofundulus limnaeus
GAAGAAAGACCTCTGGCCGTAACAGTTTTTAAAAGTTGGTAATATCAGTTGTTCTTTTGTAACAGATCTAGTTGAATGATCAATAAAGAGGGATCAATAAAGTTGCATCTCATCTCATCTCATCTTGATATTTACTTGGAAAAACAGCATCACACTTAATTGACCTTAAATATTCAATTAATATACATAGGTTATAAAACAGTAATCAATGAATGAGTTACTAAAATAGTTAATATCCATCATCTATGCCTGCTTCGTGGTCACAGGGGCACCACACCCTGGACAAGTCCATCACAGGGACACAAACGAGACAAACAACCATTCACTCTCTCACTCACACCTAATTATAGAGTTATTAATTAACCTGACAATCATGTTTTTGGTCTGTTGGAGGAAGCTGGAGTACCCAGAGAGAACCCACAAATGCACGGAGAGAACATGCAAACTATACCCATAAAGGTCCCTGGGCTGGGATTTGAACCGACAGCCTTTTTGCTGAGAGGCACATGTCCAATGGTCCTTGGCCCACTGAGCCACCGTCCCACCTAGCTTTTTATAACTAAAAATAAAAAATTCCAACAAAGTCATTCTTTCGACTTACTTATTTTAAAATCTCTACACAAGTAACATTTCAGTAAATATCCATTAGGTTTTACTTCGATGTGTATAAAATGGTGAAGTTATACATGTAAAATTATTTTCACCTTGATTTTATAAAACTGTTTTCTAAGCAATGAAAACACTAATGGTACATGAAGCTGAGCCTGGTACAGTGGCAGCAGGACAGAAAAAAACCTGACCCATGTGAGGCCTACAGGAGGGGCCACGCTGAGGGGTTCAAACAGACATTTACTTTTGGATTACTAAGAATTTTGAGCAAGACACTGTCTTAAAGGTAATCCTTATTTTTTTACTATTCGAACAACTTGTTTCGCTGTTACTGTTTTGCAAATGTTGAGGATAATTCGAGAAATGTACCAAAGCAACTGAGGAAAACTGTAACAATAAAACAATTCTTCAATTGTAAAACATAATTATAGGGATGTGGAAAAGTGTTTGCCCCCATTCTGATTTCTTTTTCTTTCACGTTTGTCACACATAAATGTTTCAGATCACCAAACAAATTTCAATATCAGACAAAGATAACACAAGTAAACACAAAATGCAGTTTATAAATGAAAGTCTTCATTATTATTATAATTTCAAAAAGGAATGGAACATTTGTAAAACCAGTTTAAAGAAACGATGTACTTTGATACGGAGAATAGGTTTGTGGAACAATCTGGAGAGTGATGTCAAAAGTTCAGAATCAATATATAGGTTTAGGAGAATGGTAAAATTTGGTTTGTTGAAGAAAAATAAAATAGTATAATGTGTATCCATAACAACAGTTTTAGAAAAATTTGATGTTCACTTTTCTTATTTTTTGTTTTGTCACGCAAAGATTATTATTATTTGAATTTATTTGATGGAGAAAAGGCTCAGTTATTATATAATTTGTTTTCTTCTTTCTGCTGCCTTTCATTTTACTTTATTAGTCATTTGTATTTTTATTGTATATAAAATTTGCTTTGTTTTTTAAAATAAATAAATAAATAAATAAATAAATAAATAAATAAATAAATAAATAAATAAATAAAAGACATCCAAACACACATGGCCCTGTGTGAAAAAGTGATTACCCCCTAAACCTAACAGCTGGTCGGACCACCCTCAGCAGCAACAACTAGCGTTTGCAATAACTTGCAACGAGTCTTTCACAGCTGTGGAGGGATTTTGGTCGACTCATCTTTGCAGAATTGTTGTAATTCAGCCACATTGGAGGGTTTCTGAGCTTAAACCACCTTTTAAAGTCATGCCACAGCATTTCARTAGGACTCAGGTCAGGACTTTGACTAGGTCGCTCCAAAGTCTTAAATTAGTTTTTCTTCAGCCATTCAGAGGTGGACTTGCTGGTGTGTTTTGGATCATTGGGCCTCATGCAAGAACATGTTCGTATTCTTCTCCTAAATTTCTCTTACTTTTGTTCGTACAAAGGGTTCGTACGAACATGTCACGTCAGATTCAACAAACTCTTCTATCTTCAGGAAAAGTGCGTAAATGAGCTGCATAAATTCACCCTTTTCGTATCCAGCTGCTTGTGCACGCCTAA
>NW_013953792.1:84378-86640 GCF_001266775.1 Austrofundulus limnaeus
GTATTACAGCGAAGTTGAAGAAGCCTCCGACTGAAGACACTTTGTCTTTCTATGACAGTCTGATGAGGACTACGGTCAGGGTTTAAGAAACACTAAAAGAAATCAGGAAAAAATGTGGTAGTCAGTATCAGTTACTTTTTTTGGCCAAGCGGAGGGAAAAAATATGGAATCACTGAATTCTGAGGAAAAAAATGATGGAAAATGAATTGAACTTATAAMGTGCTTTATCAAGTCCCTCCGAACTCCAAAGCTCTTTACRCTCACAGACATTCACCCATTCACACACCGATGGTGGTAAGCTACATTGTAGCCACAGCTGCCCTGGGGCACACTGACAGAGGTGGGGCTTCCATGCACCAGCGACACGGACCCTCTGACCACTATCAGTAGGCAAGGTGGGTGAGGTGTCTTGCCCAAGGACACAACAACTGAAACGGCTGGACGGGGGATCGAACCAGCAACCTTCCAGTTCTAGGACAACTCCCCACAGCCCCCCTTTCCATCACAWTATGGAATCATGAAAAACAAAGGAACAAAAGAATACATCACTTTTTAGTTGAACCACCTCTGGCTTTTCCAACAGCTGCAGTTTCTGAGGCATGGACTTATTGAGTAGAACACTCTTCATCAAAYCAGCTCCAACTKTCTCTGATTGCTGTTGCCAGATCAGCTTTGCAGGTTGGAGCCTTGTCATGGACCATTTTCTTCAACTTCCACCAAAGATTTTCAATTGGGTTGAGATCAGGACTATTTGCAGGCCATGACATTGACCTTCTGTGTCTTTTTTCAAGGAATGTTTTCACAGTTTTTGCTCTATGGCACGAGGCATTATCATCTTGAAAAATTATTTCATCATCCCCAAACATCCTTTCAATTGATGGGATAAGAAAACTKTCCAAAATGTCAATGTAAACTTGTGCATTGATAGAAGAATGAACCACAGTCATCTCCCCAGTGCCTTTRCCTGACATGCAGCCYCATATCATCAAGGRCTGTGGACATTTGCATGTTCTCTTCTTTAGAAGTCTTTTATGAGTTTGATAATCCTCTCTTTTGTTTCAATTGACATCTCTTGTGTTGGAGCCATGATTCATGTCAGTCCACTGGGTGCAACAGCTCTCCAAGGTGTGATCACTCTTTTCAGATGCAGACTAACAAACAGACCTAATTTGATACATGTGTTAGTTTTGGGAATGAAAATTTACAGAGTGATTCCATAATTTCTTCCTCAGAATTGAGTGATTCCATATTTTTCCCTCTGCTTGGCAAAAAAAATTAACTCTTATTGACAACCATTTTTCCTGAACTATTTTAGTGTTTCCTAAAGCCAGAAAGTTGCCATTTGAAATTATGTTAGTTTTGTGTCTAAGAGGGTATTTAAAAGTGTATACAACCTTTGATGACTAAATAATGAATTGCGTATTAATTTCGCTACACTACTATTTGTCTAAATTTTTGAAAGCCAACTTTAAAATTCTTTGTCTAAGTTGCAGAATTCACATCAACCCAAGCCAGTTTCTTTTACTCTGACACTTTATTCAGTTTTGTGGTTAATGGAAATTTCCAACAGTTTACTAGTTCTTTTTTAACCAAACACAACACTGCAAATGAAAAAGATTTTGTAATGACATCTGATTTCTGGTTCTTGTATCAGGAGTTAATACCTTTGGTAGAAACRCCGATCCAGTTCAGGTACCTGGTGAGTTTCTTGGAAATATAAGTTTTTCCTCGTGCTGGCAGCCCTACCATCACWATCAGAGTTGGGGAATTGGTGAACTGCGGCACTGAAGCTGAAACACACACACACAAAAACACCTCACAAAAAATGAAAACTCCTGCTGCAAAAATGTAAGTTGTGTAGGTCAGAGCTCTGCTTGTAGTACTTACTGTGTACTGTGTACTACTTTATTCTACTCCATGGTTATTGGGTATAGGATGTATTCATTTTTTACAAATACAACCCCTGGCAAAAAGTATGGAATCAGCAGTCTTGGATGAGCWCTCATTCAGACATTTCACTCTGTAAAACAAACTCAGATCAAAAACATGAAACAATAATAATAAGGTCATTCTAAAGTGCAACTTGTTGGCTTTCAGGAACACAAAGAAATGAAGAGAAAACATTGTGGAAGTCAGTGAATGTTACTTTTATTGACCAAGCACAGGGAAAAATGGAATCACTCAAATTGGAGGATAAGGACTCAACCAGTCAATTTCCTTTCCCTAAATGGACACCTGCCTCAGATTAGATCTGCTTGTTAG
>NW_013953792.1:87640-88457 GCF_001266775.1 Austrofundulus limnaeus
TGTGTGTGTGTGTGTGTGTGTGTGTGTGTGTGTGTGTGTGTGTGTGTGTTACTTACAGCCTCGGCGCCTGCTCAGTCTGCTTGTCATCCATGGAACCCAGGTCTTCTCCAGACGGGTCTGTGTGAGTGTTGCTTGTGTTTGTGACATGATTTCAACAACCAGAAAGATGTGTATTTGTCAGTCTGTTTCTGAGTCAGTGGCTCTGTGTTTATAATGTGACAGAACGGAAGAAGACATGTAGCTTTCAAAGCAATTGTGCAAATTTTGAACTTTCTCACACTGAGTCATGGTGGGAGGAGTTTGGGCAGATTGCTTGTCAGCAACCTGTTTGGTTTGTTGAAGAGGGTGACATGTGTTTGATTGGTCAGTTGAGTTCTGCGTCACAAGATCCTCCACCAATCAGCAAATTCCACTATACACTTTGCCCTTGAGTATATGGTATGTTAATATTGTTGTGCTGTTCTGTTCTGATCTTATCAAAAGACATCCAATAAAGTGTTTTAAATCGATGATGGGATATAACAGCTGCTCAAAAACACTGAGGAGGAACAGTTTGTTTGTTGCAGAGTTTAGAGAACAAGTCATAGCATTAAAATTACATTTTAAGATAACATTAAACTCCAAGTCATTTTTGAATGAATGTACTGTGTATTGCCTCACCTAATTTCCCTCTGGGATCCATAAAGTACATTTTAAAATTGAATTTAACTGTTGCCTTCACCATCATGTGTGAGAAATTACAAATATATACAGTGGGGTGCGAAAGTTTGGGCAGCCTTGTTAATTTTCCTGATTTACCTTTATAAATCATTGATTG
>NW_013953793.1:0-1411 GCF_001266775.1 Austrofundulus limnaeus
GATAAATATAATAGTACTTATGTGAAAAAAATAACTGTAAAATCAAAAAGAAAAGGCCAGACTGAGAAGGTGAGGAGTATAAGCAACATTTACATTTAATGAACATCCAGGAACAATTTTTAAAGAAAAAAAAAACAGTTTTTGGAGGCTTGCAGATTAAATTTGCTCAGTATGCACTCAATTTATTTCTTGACTAATCAAAATTACAGTAAACTACAATGATTTGTTCTTTTCCTGATTTCATTTTAACTTTGCCCATAATTTACATTTTATTCTAGTTATTTTATCTAACATTTCTTTTATATGCATTTCCCCAGACTCCATGTTTTGTTCTTGTTTACAATAAAGCTTTTGTTAAAAAAAAACAGACACCCAACAGTGGTTTTTAACTTTATTATAAACAAAAGAATGTGCAGTTTGTTGAAAACAGAGCACACTGTGAGCTGAGCAGGATGTATTTGTAAATTTGAGCCTCTCTAGAATGTAACTTGGGTTTGTACGATAATTTTCCTCAAAATACGATAATTTTTAGCTGCTGATACGATAATTCAACATTTCCCATCTGGCAACACTGCTCAGAGTGGTTGCCTAGCAACAGCGGCCTTTGGAACTCACGGTTAAAAGC
This sequence comes from Austrofundulus limnaeus, assembly GCF_001266775.1. Classification (NCBI taxonomy): domain Eukaryota; kingdom Metazoa; phylum Chordata; class Actinopteri; order Cyprinodontiformes; family Rivulidae; genus Austrofundulus; species Austrofundulus limnaeus. The sequence goes on from NW_013953793.1 coordinate 626, forward strand.
AGAAACCAAAGTGTTTTTCTCTTCAGTAGCTGATCAGTAACTGTCGGAGGGAGTGATGTGTTGAAGGAACAAAGTTAAAAGATGTGGAGACAACAAGTCAGAGATTTACTGGAGGCTAAATTGGAAGAAATATTGGAGATCTTTGAAAGAACAACCAGCAGATACCAGGAGGAACTGTTGAGTTTTGGTCAAACTGACGAACAGAACAGCCAACAACAACTGGCCATATTAGGTTTGTATTTCTTTTGACTTGTCTCTCTCCAGTGTATTTTTGATACTCTAGTGCAGTTACTGTTTTCTGCTAGCTACCACAGTTAGCTTCATAAAATACTTGTGTAAGAGTCGTGCGTTTAGCATGCTAATTGACGGAGCTAACACAGTTAGCTTCATAAAATAACTTGTGTAGGAGTCGTGGGTTTAACATGCTAACTAACAGAGATAACACAGTCAGCTTCATAAAATAACTTGTGTAGGTGTCTTGGGTTTAGCATGCTAACTGATGGAGCTAACACAGTTAGCTTCATAAAATAACTTGTGTAAGAATCGTGGGTTTAGCATGCTAACTGATGAAGCTACGACAATTAGGCCACAAGTTGCAGGTGTGTTTTTGATCAAATTAAACTAAGTGTCTGGTTTTATTTTTRAAAAGAAACAACTTACAACCTAAAGTGTCACTCACATTTATTATAAAGGATTTCAGCATTGCAGCTACCAAATCCCAACTTGAACTCCTAACAATTTAACACGACACAAAACAATGTTTAACAAATGATTCAAATATTTATA
>NW_013953793.1:3758-8998 GCF_001266775.1 Austrofundulus limnaeus
CTCCATTACCTTTGCTTGTTCATGACCCCACAATAATTTGATCCACTCAATATAAATTTACCACGTCATATATGTACCTTTAATCAGATTTGCTGTAAATGACATGCAGGTTTTTAGTCTGCTCTTGTCACGTTATGGCTGTATTTGTTGAATCTTGTGTTGTATTGTTACTAGCCAAACTGTAGGTAAATAGGTAAATACATAATCTGTGAAAATTAAGAAATTTAGGTATGTTGTATAATATGTCTTAAAAATGTAAAGTACTTGTTACTGTTGGGAGAAATGGGGTTAAAAAGTAGTCTTTGCTCAACTGTTGAAGTGATGTRGAACAGAAAAGGTGCAGAGTAAATACAAAGAAAACAGGAAACTTAGGTAAATCACAGTTAAAGTATTACAATGAATTTTAACCCCAAAATATCCTGAATTGTATTACAAAAGTAAATGATTCACTAAATAAATAAGTAGGCAGAGACCATATCCCCCAATGGTAGACCTAAAGTTACATCCTTGTTGGAATGGTCTTTTCAAAATCTGGACCTCATTTAGAAAATTGGACTTTGAGTCAGAAAGCTACCAATTCTCTCAAGAAGAGTAATCAAATATCCAGTCTGAATTACACCAGGAGTTAGATGATGGACACAAAATGTATGTAGTCAGAGGACTGACTAACATGTAAAGAAATAATGGTGGGAGTGGATGTATCTATGATTGTGTAAAGTATGTTTTGAGCCTGTGTGAGTCAGAGAAAAGACACAGTTTGAGGCCCAAAGGATACGTCTGAAGCAGGCAGCAGTCAGATACCTTGATGTCACTGCTCCACACAACGATGCTGATAAGGACGACATCATCTCAGCGACCCGTTTCTTCTGGTGGTTGGTCATCTCTTTCAGTTTCTGAAGCTCCGAGTCAATGGAGGCCAAGCAGCTCTGATGACAACACAACAACACACGTTACAAAGTCATTCTGTATKACTGTACTGAGCAGATTTGGAACCCATTGAGCCTAAACGTCCTTAAAGTCTTTTGGTTCAGCTCCTCGCTGAGAGCTTCAAACTCTTTACTTTTGTCCTCAACTTCCTGACTCTTCTGGTCCTAGTTGACTGCCAGCTCCTCCAAAGCCTGCAGCACCTCCTTCACCTCCTCTTTGGAGGTCCAGGGATCAAACCCAGGACCTTCACTCTGTGAGGTATCAGTTCTAACCACTTTTCTATTGTGCTGGGATCTAACCAGGCTCAGACTGATCACCTCAGTCTCTCTTACTATGGTGATACAACTTTGAAAAGTTTGTCCAACACTAAAGATGGAATAAAAAAAATCTACTGGAAGCCTCTTTTGGACATATGCATACTGTAATGCAAACAATTAAATCATCCATCCATTTCCTGTACACGCTTCTTCCTTTCAGGCTCGCGTGGGTCACTGGTGTCCATATCCAGCAGTCACAGTGCGAGGGGCGGGGTACACCCTGGASAGGTCACAAGTCCATCACAGGGACACACATAGAGACAAACAACCATTCACTCTCTCACACCTACAATTTAGAGTTATCAGTTAACCTAACAGTCATCAATTAACCTAACAGTCATCAGTCAACCTAACAGTCATCAGTTAACCTAACAGTCATCAATTAACCTAACAGTCGTGTTTTCGGTCTGTGGGAGGAAGCCAGAGTGCCCGGAGAAAACATGCAAACTCTACCTAGAAAGGTCCCCAGGCCAGGATTTGAACCAGTGACCTTCTTGCTGAGAAGCTTCAGCTCTACCAACTGAGCCACCGCCCAAAAATTTGATCAAATCTCCCTAAAGCCCCAAATTGTGGAGCGCTCTGCCTTTGCACATTGAAGAGGCCCTTCACTGCCCATTTTTAAAACCCCACTGAAAACTCATTTTTACTCATTGGCCTTCAACACAATTGAGGTTTGATTTGACCCAACTCTTTTGTATTGTTGTGTGAGGATCTGTGTCTTGTCTGCTGTCTCCCTCTTGTGTCCAATTCATGTCATTACTTCTCATCTCTCCTCAGTCTGTTTTCTGTCATTCTCCCTGCTTTATCACTCTCACCTGTCTGCTCTTTGTAATCADTTATCCTCAGCTGTTGTCCATCATCCTCTCTCAACTCAATTTCAATTCAGTTTATTTATATAGCGCCAAATCATGACATAGGTTGTCTCAGGGCACTGTACATGAAAAAGAACAATCTAAAGAAGAAGCCAGCAGATTGTGTCGAATCACTTCATCACAGKCTCCCATCCTGAGCAAACGGTGGAGAGGAAAAACTCCCTGCTAATCAGGAAGAAACCTCCAGTAGAACCAGGCTCAGGACAGGAGACCATCTGCCTCGACTGGCTGGTTCTCCAGTCTCAGTGCAGCGCGGCTTGACGGCCACGTTGCCCTGCTGGCTCGCTCCGTCCCAAAGTGCCGAGGACCTGGAGGTACGCTGGTACCATGGCAGGGATCAGTACGACACCCCCGTCATGCTCTACAAGTCCAAAATGTTTGATCAAGAATCCCMGAAAGCTTCGTACGCTGGCCGATTCGATTTCGGTTTTAAGGACCCCACGTCCGGAGGGCTGAGTTCAGGMGACGTGAGCTTGAAGCTGAAGAACGTTACAATTGAGGACGTTGGGAACTACACGTGTCTCGTCAGCAGCTTCAAAGAGTTTGAGAGCTCAAGCGTGAGTCTGCATGTGACAGGTGGGTATGATGATGACGGAATGAAATTTGTAATATTGTATGTTGGGTTCCACAAGGTTCTGTTCTGGTACCAAAGTAGTTTCTTTTATATATTAATGACTTGGTAAATTTGTCGGGGTTGTTTAAATGTGTTTTATTTGCAGACGACACTACATTTTTTTGCCTGGGTAAGAACATATAACAGATGTTGGAAATGATGGAAATAGAATTTGTAAAAGTACAAAATTGGTTTAATCATAATACGTTATCATTAAATTTGGATAAAACAAATTCATGATATTTAGTAATAGAAAGAAAACAACTGATTTCCATTTCGAGTGGATGGTGTTGAAATTTGCAGAGTCAGTGAGGTGAAGTTTTTGGGAGTCATCATTGACGAAAAACTGATATGGAGAACTCATGTAAATTACTTAAGAACAAAAATGGCAAAAGCTATAGCAGTACTGTATAAAGTTGAGTTATTTAATGATAGATCACTATTTACACTATGTAATGCAATAATTCTTCCACATATGATTTATTGTATAGAAGTCTGGGGAAATGCATGTAAAACAATTACTAATCCTATTTTTATTTTACAAAAAAGAGACATAAGAATTATCACAAGAAAGCATTATATCACCCGTCTAATACATTGTTTCATCAGTTAAAATCATTAAAATTTTATGAGTTGGTTGAATATCATATTCTGCAAGCTATGTATAAAGCTCATTAAAATGTGTTACCTTCAAACATCCAATCTAATTTTGTTAAGAGGGAAAAAGCTGCTATAATTTGAAGGGACTACAAATGTTTATTAAACCAAAAATTCGAAGAAATTTCAAGGACAGATGCACTTCAGTCAAAGGTATAAGACTATGGAATAATCTGGAAAATGATTATAAAAGCATTGGATCAATTAATTCCTTTAAAAAATAATCAAAACAAAATTGTTAAAGAAATATGAAATTGTTTAATTTGTATGAGTTACTGTTTGCGGAGTAGATTTTTGGTTTTGTTTGGATTATTATTGTTTGAAATTAATATAATTTTTTGTTGTAAATAGGAGCAGATATCAAGAATTTYTTTCTTTTTCTGCTGCCTTTCATTTTATTTGATTTGCATTGTTTTGTTGTATGTAATATGTTTTTTATAATGGAATGAATAAATACATAAATGAATAAATAGAATGAATTCTTTCAGAGGACCTTTTGGATCAAATTACCTTCTTTCTTCCATTGCAGAAATGGGAAGCCCCCCTATCCTGTCTGTTGTGTGGGAAAAAGACAACATGTTGAACTTGAGCTGTGAATCTAAAGGCTGGTACCCTCAGCCTGAGCTGCGCTGGTCAGACAGGAATGTTAAAGAACTCGCCACTAATAATCTGGTGAATGCCAAAGACCCCGCCGGTCTTTTTTCAGTCCACAGCTGGCGTCATGTCCCCAACTTGTTTGACATGTCCTGCTCTGTCGGTCTCTCTAAAAAAGAGACAAAGACAGCCAGGATACGCCTGGGAAGTCCTCCGAGATCACTGCAAGAAGGTAAAACATGTTACCATCATACAAGATATGTGTTTCTCTTTATGCAAGAGTAAACAGTCCTGCTTTTCATTTAGAGTCGGGTTCCTCCTCAGCTGGATGGGTGGCGTTCGGKATACATCTGGTAGCGTTAGCTGCAATAGCTGTAGCTGCAGCGCTATACTTCAAAAGAAGAGGTAAGTGTTTGATTTTAAGCCTGGTGACATTTTCATTGTGCCTGTTGTCAGACTGCTTGCAAACTTTGAATTAAATAAATAATCTTTTCACATTTCAGCTCAGTCCAAACGCGAAGGTGACCAAACTGACAGTATGAAAAACTCATTAAATTACTTATTTATTACCTTTTTGTTCTTAATTATGTGTCAAGCTAAGAGACAGTGCTACAGGTTTCATGTAAAATTATTTAATACAGTTTTGGGACAAAAAGAAAAAGGTTTACACCTGTAAGAGTGACTCCACCCTCTAATCAGTCAGTGACTGACAGAYATCTGATGTCGTGTTTTCAGGCCAGCACTTGGAACCASAGCCAGGCATGTTCTGAAAAAGGGACTGGTTCCATAGATCAGAAGGGAATTCATGATAAATAAACAGAAGTCTAAATATATCAGAAAACCAATTGAATCTCTTCTAAAAAAAACTATTTATGTCTCTCTCCAATAAGCTCCAGTAGCACTCAGCAGGCCTAAGTAATATGACCTTTGTCTTATCTGAATATAAAAACAGAGCCCAGAYTGTCCCAGGCTGCTCTAAGACAGACTGGACACAAGAATAACACAAACCTCTCTGCCCATATAATGATTCAACCTTTTAACATTTGTCTCTTCCTGGTTACACCCCTGAAGGTGGGAACTTTTACGTCAGATGTAAGAATGTAACCAATCAAAAAAAAAAGTATATATTTTTTTACTTAATATGAAAATTGTTTCTTATATTAATGGTAAACTTTAAATTTATGATTAAATGCGACAAAATAAATTTAAAATTTGCAAGATAATAATAATTGTCCTGCCCCTGAGCTGTTGGCTTTAAGT
>NW_013953793.1:19098-23725 GCF_001266775.1 Austrofundulus limnaeus
GCTTTATGCTTTATGCTTTATGCTTTATGCTTTATCTTTATATCTGTATGGGTATGTGTATATTTTTATATATGCCTTCTATTTGTTTGTCCATTTATTTTTCAGGAGAGCGGACGGATGTTGGGTGTGTGGTCCTGTGTTTTGTTGGTGTATATTTAATATAATCCTAATCGCTATTTCAGTCTTTCTATCTTTCTAATTACTTCTCTCTCTGTTTTTCTCTCTCTCTATTTTCTCTTCACAAAAAACAAAAAAAAACAAAATAAAAACAAACAAACAAAAAAAACATAATGGTGTGGAGGGGATGGCTATAAGGGGAGAAGGGAGGCCATCCTAACAAAAAAAAAAATCTCTGTAGAAAAATTGGAATGAAAGGGTTAAAAGCTGTATCCTGTGCTCCTTTAGTGGTTTTATGTACATACTGTAAGTCCAAACGGTAACAATCAATCAACCAGAGCACTAGGAATTGATACAAAGGGATACAAAAATAAAAAAGTTTACAATTAGAGAAAAGAAGCTTCCCACATTACCACGCTAAAAGCTTCAATATTCAAAATCCCAAAATCCCAAATAAACTTAGCACAAAAAGTATAGATGTTTGTGTTGGTAGATTATTTCTTTATTTTAACAATACTTCTTGGCAATAAATCTTATGATTGGCATTGTAACAAAATAAGCTAACAGGTTTGCGCTCTTCGTTCTGGATTATGTCCGTAGTTTGGAATTATTTCAAAGTGTCGCCTTTGGATGCTAAATTTGCCATTTGCAATGACTGCAATGCGTTGGTTATGCGCGGAGGAACCAAGACGTCTGTCATGATCTGTGTTTATTTTACTTAGTTTTTTAGTGTTTTCAGTGTTCCCCTGTGTTTCTCTGGCCTGCAGCCCCACCCTCTCTCACCTGTGTCCTTTTGTGTCTGCTCCAGGTGTGTCTTGTTGCCCTAATTAGTTTTCTGTGTATTTAAGCCCTGTCCTGTCTCTGTCTTTTGTCGGATCATTGTTGTGTCTGTCCTGGTTCCTTGAGCTTTGTTCCCCTCGTGCTTATGATCAACAGTATTTGTAAGTTTGCTGCCAGCAGCCCTCTTTTTGTTATTTAAAAATAAATTTCTGTTATACCTTTTTGAGCCTGCCTGCACCCTGGGTTTATTCCTGCCTGATTCCCACAACGTCTGCTTTTAATACCTCCAATTTAATCTCGCATCTTAAGAAGAATTACTCCGAGGTACATGCAGCATTTCTAAAGCAAAACGAGGAAAGGAAGCAACGTGGACAGGCTGCATCGGAAAAAAAAAACTCTCCAGCTATCGCTTAACGAGTCAACTTGGAACAAACAAAAATACAATAAGGACCATCCTAGAGCAAAAGCTATAAATCAGAAAATCATGGAGTGCATTGCGCTAGATAACCAGCCATTTTCGATTGTGCACGATGCCGGATTCACCAAACTTGTGGAGTTCCTCGAACCACGTTTTGCCATGCCCAGTCGCAAGTATTTCTCTGTTTGCCTGCCTGAGTTATACAATGTCGTTTACAGACATGTCGAGAAGCTAATTTCTGAGGCTGTGTCCATTAGCTTCACCACCTATATCTGGTCTTCAGATGTTAGCCAGGTTAGCATGCTAAGCTTAACTGCTCAATGGCTAGATAAAGACTTTGTGCTAAAAAGGGCTGTGCTTCATTCTCAAGAATGCCGTGGTTCTCATTCAGCAGAAGCAATCACATCTGCTTTTGAAAGGATGTTTTTGACATGGAAAATCCCCAAGGAGAAAGCACACGTCATTGTAAGGGACAACGCGCGCAACATGACTAAAGCTACATCGGAGTTTGGTGTGCCAAGTTTGCCTTGTATGGCGCACACCTTGCAGCTGGTAGTGAATGGAGACACCGTCTCAACGTAGTGTAGTAGATGCTTTGGCTGTCGGGAGGCGAGTGGTGGGCCACTTCAAGCACTCGCCACTTGCTTACAGTCGTTTTGAAGATATTCAAAAGGATCTTAACATGCCTGTTAAAAAGCTGCAACAGGATGTATCCACCAGGTGGAATTCCACCTACTACATGATGCAAAGCCTGGTGGCGCAGAAGAGGGCATTAAGTGCATATTCKGCTGATTATGAACTCCCTGCAACATTGACAGCTACTCACTGGGGAACCATGGAGAAACTGACCAGCCTACTTGAACCTTTTGAGCAGCTAACCAAAGACATCAGTTCTGCAGAGGCCACTGCTGCAGATGTTATCCCTGCTGTGGTGTCTCTGACACGCCTGCTTGCCAAGACTGATGAATCAGACAAAGGAGTGCAAACAGCCAGAAGTACTCTGACAGCTGTCAGTAATCGATTTAATAATGTGCAAAGTGAACCACTGTATGTCATTGCAACCATGGTTGATGCTCGTTACAAAGATCGTTATTTTAACACTGAGAAGAAGGGGGAAGCACGGGATATGTTGCTGAATGTTGTGGATGAAATGGCTGCTGGTGATAATGATCAGCAGGATGAGGCTGCAGGTGCCAGCACAGATGACCCAAACCAGGAGGACCAGAAACCCCCACCTAAGAAGGCCCGAAATGAAAGTCTGCAGGACATGTACCAAAAAATCCTTGTGGAGAATGATGTCACTGAACGAGCAACTACAGGTGAAACAGCTTCACAGGTGAGTAAATAAAAAACTTTTAACAGACTTAATTTCATTCACTGAGTGTTTCATNAAATAAATTTAAAATTTGCAAGATAATAATAATTGTCCTGCCCCTGAGCTGTTGGCTTTAAGTAACTGAGCAATTTAGTTAGATAGCACAGTATTAATGTTTGAAAATGAGCTGCTTTAAAGTCAGCATCGACCATAAACTACATCTCCYATAAGGCATGTCGATCATCCATGGGAATTCCCTGTCAGAAATGGGACAGTTCAGAATTCAAGATGGYAGCTACTTACTAGAAACTCATCAGTGAGTAAAACTTTAGTAGTTTTACTTTTAAATATACTTCTGTATTTATTTCAGATTTAGTCAGTCGTACACTTTCTGTTTTTATTCATGTATAACACTAGAAATTCAACCCTGAAAATCATCCATAAAATGTGTGTGTGTGTGTGTGTGTGGGGGGGGGGGGGTAGGATTATACACTGGTTGTTGATAATTAGATTTTTAATGCTTTTTAAGCTAAAAAAAGTTGATCGTATTATACTCGAGATCATATTATACATGAATATATGAGGTAGTTCTTCTCATTGTTTAAAAGAGGACATGTTAAAACAGTTTAGTCAAAGTTCATTACAACTGGCCCATCAAGGGCCACCGTAATGCTCAGGTGGCCCTCGGTGAAAATGAGTTTGACACCCCTGCTGTAACTGGACCTAGCTGTAAACACAGTATATACAGTACCGTGTAATGAACAGAGACATAAATGAATAGAAACTGATTCAAACAACATACAGTTTAGTTTATTTATAAGGTTAAACGTTTTTATAATGTGTGTATTAACTGATTTCTAACCCTAAAATATAACTTTTGTATTTCAGGGGGAAACCCACGAACAACTGTGAAGGTAAGAAAACCCAGATGCATGTGTAGTTTTTTACTTTTAATGCTCAACAGGAAGTTATTTTAGGCTGAAGTCTGAGGGCTTAAAAGGGACACATTTAAAAAAAGATTCCCTCATTCTTTTTACAATGTTTACTGTTTTACTAACCCCTCTGCTACCATAGTATCAGGTTTTAGGTTTGTATTCAGGATATAAAAGCAATAATATCTGTGTATATTCTTCCCTCAGAGAATGAACCCCTTTTGCCCAAAGGTAAGACGTCTCTCAGGGTGTTGCTGTCATTATAGTTAAAAAAGAAACTTTAATTACAAACAAATTGAGTGGCTGATGTCTTCTCGTTTCCCTCCATTAACAGAGCTTTCCAACTATTATGGTAAATTTTAAATTCATTTGTAATCTTTCTTATCTCACATTTTTTTATGACTCAAGTGATTCTAATCAAGTTTTTTAAATCTTCAACAGTGAATGTTAAACTTATGGACACAAACAATCCATTACTAACAATCAAAGGCTCTAAATTTAGAGAGACTACCAGTCAAACGTTTCCAGACGGAGACAGAGTCACCTTTGTACAGCAGTCAGAGGAACACCTGGATTCTCTTCTGGACAACACTACTGGGAGGTTTCTTTGAGTTCTGCATCTGTAGAACCCAAGAAATCCTGGTGGATTGGAGTTACAAACACTGAAATCCCAAAAGATGCCAGTTTCACTCCAAACACATCCAATGGTTTCTGGTTCCTGTCTTCTTCACCTGAACGAGACGCGATGGTTCAGTTCAGCACTGAACCAAAAACCAAAAACCTATCTTCCTGTCCAGTCACCACTAAAAACAGTTGGTGTGTTTTTGAACTATGAGAATGAACAGCTCTCCTTTTATGACGTGGTCAATGAAAGTTTGATTGGATCTTTGGTAGCTAAATTTACAGGAGAAGTGTTTCCCATTTTCAACCCTGGAAAATTTGACGAAAGCCCCATGGAGATAATACAGAAGGCAGAGGAAGATCCAGTAACTAATGACAACAGGAACTGCAGTTCAGTAGCACAAGAGATCTATTAATCTCTGTAGAAAAAAATATGGCATAGAC
>NW_013953793.1:29045-34046 GCF_001266775.1 Austrofundulus limnaeus
GAGTGTTTCATATTAAAATGTACACAAAATGAATAAAATAAACAGTGGAATATAATTCTACTTTTTATTTTTTATTTTATTTTATTTATTATTTTAGGTATATGCATACCTGGGAGAAACCACCATCCTGAAAACAGCATGCCCTTTGAAGTACTGGAAGTCCAGCCAGGCCCGTTTCCCTGCTCTTGCTCGTGTTGCACACAAGTACCTCACTGCACCCTGCACCAGTGTGGACAGCGAGCGGCTATTCAGTGCCGTCTCCCATGTCATCAATGAGCAGAGGAATCACATACATTGTGACAATGCCGAGATGCTTATTTTCATTCAGAAAAATCTGCCTCTTACTTCAAATTAGGCCTGTCACATAATCAAGTCAGCATTAGTCTTTGAGCCTCATTTGGTTTGCTTTAAAAGTAGGCTATGGTCACTTATTTGAACTGAAACTGTTTTTTATCTTTTGTGCCTTATTTTTATTTGCACATTTTTCATTCGTCTTACAGAAGACGTGGGTGGATGGAGCCCAGTTTATGATTTCTGTTATTGTGTTAGCCAAGTTATGGCCAGTTAAATAGGCTCATCAATCTTTCAGCCTAATTTAACTGTGTAAAGGACTTTATTTCCTAATCTGAAAGGTCTGGACTGAAACTGTGTGCCTCTCTGTTTTTATTGCACACCACCTTGATATAGCATCTTTTTGATTTTGCTCATAGCAGCAGGGCTGACTGAGCTGAGTTTATAATTTCAATGACTGTATTAGCCCAAGTGATGGGCAGCCAAGTCTGTGTGCACTTTTGTTTCCTTTCTTTGCAGTTTACCTCATTTCTCAAGTGTTGTTTGTACCTCATAGAAATGTGCAGTTTTCAAAATTTTATTATTGCCAGCCACATTTTATTTAACAATGAAACATTATAGTAGGCTGTGCATTTTACTTGTTATTTTAGTTGACATTACATGTTCCAAGCACTTTAACAGCTACAATGTTTAATTTTATTTGTTAAGTCAAATTTGTTCTAGTTGTAGTGGGCATTGTCAGGATTATCTCAGGGAGATCATGATCCAAAATATTGTTTGAGACAAATAAATGTTAAAAATAAATATGGCAGTTTTTCCATAACTTCAGTTGAAATGGTTCTTATTTTGTATTAACTGTTTGCCTATGGAATGTATCCAGTGGGGCAACTCAATAAAGCAGGCATAATGTTCCTGACAGGAGATAATTTCACCTTTAATATCGGTTTGTAATATCGGTTAATATCGTAATCGGAAATTAAGTGTTAAACAATATTGGCGTATCGAATATCGGCAAAAAGTCAATATCAAGCATCTCTAGTAATAAGTATAATAATTAAAAGAATCAAAAGAATTATTTAGAAGAATTATTCCTGGATTATATTTTATACGTGATGAAACTAACAAACAAAAACAAGAATACAGAAATCTCCATTTATATTTTAATATATGTTAAAAATATATAATTAATCTTGAAAAGTAGAGTTATAATTACTGTGATAATCAACAGAGGTGCCTTTGGAAAGATTATTCAAGCAACTTGACTTTTTGTAAAGTTTAAAAATGCATTTGAAAATAAACTGGAGCTAAAGCCGTTTTTAAACCTTCAGGAACATACTGTAAATGAGAATAAAACAGATTTAAAACAGTCCTCAGCAGGGATCGAGGTCATCAGCAGAATAATTTAAAGCCCCTGAAAACAGCATCTGTTTAGCATTTTAAAGGCTAAATAAAAACAATACTTCATAAGTCTGTTGCTCTTATTTCCTGTTCAAACACACCGAATAACTAAAGTCCTTATTTGGACTATTAGCTGCTGATGCTTGAGTTTCACATGAATCCTTTATGCAGACTTTTTGTCAGGCTGCCGTCCTATTGTTCTGTTATTTCCTGTGTTGCTCGCTGTCTCTTAGAAAGTGGAAACAGACGGACAATTTCACTCCTACTGCATGCAACATACTCCCTCTGATTCAGCACCACGGACAGCACCCGGGGCCAAGCATGCTCTACAATACCAGGCAACATTTCATCCTTCTCACAGCTGACAAACACACTGAAATACAAAGAAGTGCCACTTTCAGACTGCTTCCTCTGTCCTTCGTCTCACAGATATATGGCGTTTTATTTCTTTCCACTTCAAACATTTCATTTCTTGCTTACATCTTTATTCAACTTCCACAAAAAGAAGAAAAAAAAGCTTTTTGTCTTGTTAAGTGGTCCACTAAAGGCAGTATACTGTCTGGACCATGATCTGTTAAGTTTCTATAGAATTAAATTACCTTATTAAATACACATTTTTACTTTTATATTTCCTCATACACACAGCAATTTATTCAGCAGCACAGTTTTTCCCACACAAATGATGATTCACAGGCAGAGAAGCCTTTCCTAATTTAAAAAGTAAACTTTTTAGGCAACTCATTTCCCCCACATTTATAGTGACTCATTAGAATAGAGCATCTTCTTCTTACCATTTATGATAGTTCATTTTAGGTTGCACAGCTTTTCTATAATTTAAAGTAATTCATTAAACAGATGCCAACATTCCCCAAGTTTATGATCATTTTTTTATTAAGCAGCCTATCTTTTCCAGGGTTCATGGTAAATCTTTGTATTAGTCACAGTTTTTCTAGCATTTATGGTAACTCATTTTACATCACGCAGTGCGATTTTTCCCATGTAATTTATTTCAGGCAGTGCATATTTTTTCCAGCTTTTATGGTAATTTGTACGTCTGACCTGTGGTTTCTGCTCTGATTCTCTTTGCAGGAAGAAGCTGCGAGAGAGAGAGAGAGAGAGAGAGAGGAAAAAAATCTTTAAGCAGACCTCGTAGAATTTTAATCAAAGACCACATTGTTCCCCACCCTTATCTGTGATTTCCCCAAAGAACAACAGGCGAATACAGAGAGAAGAATACAACCTCTGTCTCTATGAGCTAAATCACTTTCTCAACAGTAGTTGTCCCTCTGCCAGCAGAAAACTTTGAAGGAAACACTCTTCTCCTTTCAGACAATCTCACCGCCTCTCTCTTTCTTGCTTCCCATCTTGTGGCCGTCCCCTATTACATGCTCCGGTGGTCTTTGGCCACTGATAACAGCTGATGGATGCAGAGGAAATAAAAATATGCCAGTCCTGGGTCTGTTCTTCCTTCACTATATATATTTTTTCTTGCATTCAGTCCTGTCCTTTCTGATCCAAGCTTATCACTTGCTCCGGTGGTCCATGCTGTGGCACTAAAAGGGACAGATGCGCTAATACTGCAGGCCACTGAGCTACATCCCTCTCTGTGTTAGAGAGCTGCTTGGGTGAGCTCGGGGCCAAGTCGGGATGCGGACAGAGCGACGGCCAGTGTTTCTGCTGCGGCGAGGTTAACCCCGCGACACGAGGAGGACAGTGAACAGGCTCGGTAATGCACATATGAGTGCAGAGAGGCACTGCACTCTGTCTCCCTGCATTAAGTGCAGGGAGGTTTGATGGACTACTTTGTGACAGACGAGGAAAGCAAAGGGAGGATGAGAGTCTGATGGTGGTGTTATAACAACATCAGCTCCTACCCAGCACTCGGTCTCTCCCACCTCTCCCATAATCACTCAGTAAATGGCTTCTTTTCTTTCTTTTTGTGATTTTTTTGCTCCATCTCAGCCCTTTACCTCATCTCCTTTGCTCTCTGTTAGAAGCCTCAACTTTCAATGAATGATAAAACAGTTTTAAATGAAATGCAGCTTCTTCAGTATTAAAAATTTCTAGTAAAAATTCATCACACATGCTTCTACTTCCAAACATGAAAACATCAATATCGAACTTTTTAAAAGAGGATTCCAACCCAGACAATCATTTCAAGAAAAAAGAAAGCGAGAGAGTAAAATAAAGAAATGTTTGAAAAATAAAAACATGTTTCTACCCTCTCAAAGTAAAGGGGACGGTGAACCCAGGGCGACAAGGATGAAGCAGGACAGGATGAGATGGGGAGATGGGGTCGTGTGGGTGGATGTTAGAGAAAAGACAATAGTAACTGCATTAGAAACCTTCCCACCCGGGGCGCAGGCAATATTGCATTTCCTGCTGAGAAAAACAACATAAAGAAAGCAAAGTGAGTTCCCAGCTCTGCCTGGTAGAAGCTGCTGTTTCACTGTTAACACACAGAGATGAATAGGCAGCTGAGCATATGCCCACACCGCGCACCCACGTGTATGTGCACATGCAAAAACTGAAACTTATTGTTCTCAAGGATTCCTGCTGTCAGTAAACCTTATCATTTCCAGCCCTGATTGGCTTAGTTTCAAAATAAAAGCCTAATTCTTCACATCACCCACTGGATGCCACTGGTTTGTGAATGACTCTCAGCTACTACCACACCAAACTTTAGCTCCTTATTTACTAACTTCACAGAGTTGGTCCTCTTTGTTAAAGTCTGTGGTAGCTGTTTTGTTTCAGGTGAACTCCAAAAGCTCATCAGCTGTAGAAAGTTTCATTAGAATATGTTCAGTAATTGATAAGATACTTTTTTCTAACATTCATGAGAAATTAAAGGGAAAAATACAAAATTAAATTCTATACCGTAATAAAGTAATGATAATGGAGAAATATGCTAAATCTAGAAGCAATATTAAGTGTTTCCCAGGCATATATTGAAATTCTATACCGTAATAAAGTAACTGTCACCTTCAATTGTTATTAAAATTTTGTTTATATGTTTAAATAGAAATTAAACTTGACTGTGGTGGGCGGATCTTCCCGTGCGGGTGCCCCTTGGGGCTCTGCGCTCGGGATCCCTCTCGGGCCCTTGGGCTCTGGTCTTCCCTATGTCTGCCTCGTGTCTTGGGGGTTGGGTCTCGGTCCTCCACAGTCACTATTAAATATTCCATTGGAGAAATCTTGTATGTACACGCATGTTCACAACTGCTCACAAACAGGTGTTCTGTAGGCATGTATGTATGTATGTATGTATGTATGTATGTATGTATGTATGTATGTATGTATGTATGTATGTAT
>NW_013953793.1:35246-44924 GCF_001266775.1 Austrofundulus limnaeus
TCTCTCTATTTTCTCTTCACTTTAAAAAAAAGTCACTGATGATGAAGAAATAAATAAACTAAATAAACTAATAATATTTGGTTTCATTTTCTACTGAAGTGACAAAAAATTAAACTTGACTTCTCATCATGTCCGTTTCTAAATGCCTTGAAATTGGCCTCCGTCTCTTTAAGAACTCCTTGCGCCCATGTGCTCTGTGATTAGGAAGATCAGTTTCGAGACACAGCCCAGAGGAGGAGCTGATCCCAAAAGGCGGTTCTAGTCCCAGCCTGTCACTTTGGCTCTCCTGCCTAGCTGCCTCACACTACAGGATTTCTCAAACATGCATGAATAAGTCAAAGCAAGACTCTGGGCATGTTTCTGATGAGAGGATGACATTATAACATGATATAAAACTCAAAAACATTGATTTTATATGATATTGCCCCTTTAACACACACAGTCACTGGCCCAAACAGCATCGCCTGCAGACAAAGGCAAAGCGATAATGTAAACGGATGCTTTCAAACATGCTTTTAAACTGAAACAGAATGAAATTCTCAACAAATCTTTTGTCTAATATGAAACCAAAACACCTCAAATCTGGTCTTTTCCTGACACTCGGTGAGTAAAAGAGTGAAAAGCTGAGAGGCAGATTTCTAACATGCTTGCCTGATTCCAGACCTTTAAATCTGTCCAAACCACTGAGTTGACTGACAAGCAGCAACCTGTTGTTTTCAGTTATCAGACAGTTCACTACGACAGAATTATTTCAAAGAGGCACTGCTTGAGAAGTTTACAGCTACGACGTGCCAAACTGTCCGCTCCATTCATAAAACTTAAACAAAACATTTGTTTTTCATCAAGAATATGATTTTTTTAGCCAGAATTAAAGACTTTTATTCCTAGTGAAATGAATTTAAATAGAGGTAGATGAACTGGACACAGAATGCAACAAGTTAACTCATAAGTTTTGTACACATCAAGCAACACATTGGTCCTAATTCAAAACATCTCCCCCACAATATCACCAACAGTGTGGATCAAGGTCTTTTCAGATGAATTATTTGACCAAAGATGATTCATGTTTATATTAATGTCTTTATAAAAGATGTAGCTTCTGTCACAGAGGCAAAAATAAATCTGAACACAGTTGTTTGCATGTATGATGAAAAATGACCTTTATTTTCTAATTACAGCCATGAATCAGCCTGAGCTGCCACTGGAGAAAGCTGCTTTAATTAATCACAATATGTTTCAGAAAACGTAATAATGCAGGCACTCTAAATGTGACTTACCTTTATCTAAACAGGAAATGAATGGAAAAAGTGTAAATGCACTGTAAGAAAAATAAAAGCATTATTATACTGTAACTGCTTAAATTAGTCAATGATTTTGCAGCGTATGTGTTTCTATTGTTGCTATAAATCTGTGACTAACACGTCATAAAGCCGGTGCTGATCTACAGCTGTCTGAATGATCTATATTTATGATGGGATGGCTGCCACAGCTGGTTGACTTTAGTGAAGACACAACTGTCTAACTTGGTCATTTCTACAAATATTGGAGCTAAGACAAGATGTGGTAGTAGCTGAGAGTCATCCTAAACACTTACTTTAGGCTCTCACAGATCCCACATAATTATAATGTGCATGATGTCTCTGGCTAAAATAACATCAATGACAGAAAATGTCTCCCACCCCATGCATGGAACTGTTGCTCTACAGAGCTCCTTCAGTGACAGACTGCTGCATCCTAAATGCACAAAGGAGCGTTATCGCAGATCCTTCCTCCCAGCAGCTTTTAGACTCAATAACCATCACTGCTTCCAACAAACTTAATAAGGATTCATGCTTGTTTGCACAGTAACCAATGGTATATCTCAGTTAGGATCCAAATAACAATCTTGCGGTTATTGCACATCTATTTTCTGTACAGCAACACTAACTGTAAATATTTGCCATTTACAATATCTATGACACATGCACATTATGCACACTACTGGAAATGACTTAATTTGACTCAACTGCACACGTCATTGCAATTTACCTGCACAGTATCATATTTTATTTCTATTGACATGTACATTATTTTGTTTATTTTCATTTTAAAATTGTTAGTTATTTCTATTCTATTACCACTACCACTATTGCTATTGGAGCATAGCAATATGTTTTTTTTTCTGTGAACTGATGCTGCTGCGGTTATACCTGAATTTCCCCTCTGTGGGACAATAAAGGCTGTTTATATTTCTATTTCTATGTTGTTTCCAAGGTTTGACCAAAATGACTAAGATGATCTTAGTTTAAAACTACGGTAATTAATTGATTAATGAGTTAATTATGAGCTTTTAATCATAAACTGTAGTTGTGAAGCTTGATATGTTACACCTAGCACCTGTTAGCAACTAGATGAAGCAGTTTGCTTGGAAGCAGTCTTGGCTCCGAGCCAACTTTGTTGGATCTGACCCCTCACTTATGACGATTACTCATTCCTCTTGAGAAAATGTGTAACTTTTGGTTTGCGCTAGTGTTTTTTGATAATGTGGGCAGTGACAGAATCTTGTAAAAGTTCTAACGCTGCAGTAACAGAGCTGGTTTGGTAAATGTCACGATACCCTTGTTCCACTTTCTATTTCAGTGAGGGAGCTTTATCGGCAGATTCGCTCAGGATGCACTGCGAGGGGGGTACTCCAGTCTCTCTGTTAGTTAAAGGAGCAGATAAAAGAGTATCAGTGGCATTAGACCAAATAGAAGAAGAGGAGAGTAAAACCCATTCAGTCGATCAATACCTCCCAAGTGTCACTTCTTAACCTTTTCCACTCAGCAAAATAATTTACATTGATGTTCCAACAAACACCAAGAAGTAGGTCAATATATCCACAAATATCTCTCTCTCCACACATACCTTATCCCCAAAGGCTAATGCACACCTGTTGTGTTTAGACTCAGCGTGCTCCACTGTTGTTAGGTTGGATAACTACTGCTCATGGGGTGCAAAGAAATAAAACAGAAACACTGCAGTTCTTCCTCTATCACAAGCCATCCATCTGGTTTCACACTGCTGAGTGATGTGTGGAAACAACACTGCAACTGAGGTGTTAATGTTCTACATCACTCACAGGGCTTCTTCATGGGAGCCTGGAAACTCATGGAACTTTATGTGCAACTAGTCTTTTCTGAGATCCGTTGCAAAAGATACAAACCAAGACAGACTCAGAGGAATTTAAAGACTAATCTAATAATAAAATTATTGTTATTGTGTCTAAAAACAAGCAATTATAGACTCAGTATTCCTTGAAGGATTGCACAGTGCCTACTGCCTTGATTTACTTATGTTGAAAAGCAGAGTTATACTCATTTTGATCCAACCTTGTTAATAATAATAAATATTTATTGCAGGGACCAAAAATGCACCATGAATTCATCCTCAAACCATTGAACTGAAAGTAAATGATAATACAAGTACTGGATGACTTTGGTTATCATATTAAATATAAAAATAATGGAGATTTACTGACGGAAGCTTTCAGGGTTCTGAGTTGCCATTTAGTTGACCTACTGGAAGCTGAAATATCAATTTCCCCAAACTGACAAATGGCTTCATATTCTCATCAGGCAGCCATTCAATTTAAACTTGACAAGGCAGGTTGTGTTCTGATGGATGAACACTGACACCACTCTCTTCCTCTCAGATGTTCCCTGCCATTTACTGAAGCATGCATATAAAAACCTTGCAGGATAAAAGTAAAAAAAAAAAAAAGCTCTCTGGGGTTTGCTGAATTTCACAGGGGATTTTACAGAAGTGGAAGTAAAACACAGCTCAGTGACGAACGGTGCAAACAGCAGATGTTAGAAAACAATTCAACAGCAGTAAAAGTCAACATAACAGTGAAAAGGTTCACACGTGTTTCTGTGGGTTAAACCTGGTTAAACATGAAGGGACGGGAATCGGGATGCAGACCTGCCAGCTGGTCAAAGGCTCTGCTGGAGACTAAAATATCTCCAGGACCGTTTGAT
The DNA here is from genome assembly GCF_001266775.1 of Austrofundulus limnaeus. Lineage (NCBI taxonomy): Eukaryota > Metazoa > Chordata > Actinopteri > Cyprinodontiformes > Rivulidae > Austrofundulus > Austrofundulus limnaeus. The sequence continues at coordinate 39,245 of NW_013953793.1, forward strand.
GGATGTTCATGGTCCCCATGGATGCAGTTGTAACAGTCTGGTGATCCTCCGAGTTCTTTTTCCAACACTGCAGCTGTTAAAGGGGTGGGTGTTATGTATTTTCCAAACACATAGTTCAGTTCTATATCAAAATCAAGTGGTTATGTTACCTTCAGTTGTGAAAATGCTGAATAAAAATGCTCCGTGGTGCGGGAGCTCAGCTGCAGACTGACCTCCAGGGAGGAGATTTGTGTAAATAGGCGGAGCTTTGTACCAGCAAGTGTTTGGATAGATGCACATGGTTACCACAGAAGATCCAAAGATTTCTGAAACATGCACGAATGAGTCGAAGCAACACTGAGTATGTTTTTGATGAGGGAATGACTTTATAAAATCATATAAAGCTATTACACTCCACCCGCTCTAAAACAGAAGGTTGTTTCACAGCTTGCAGTTAAAAATAATTTACAACATAGGACATAGGCTGTTTATATTTTTGTAGAAATTAAAACTAGTTATGGTAAAAATAATTATTTTATTGACTGGACATTTTTTGAACATAGCTCAAAAGAACTAATAGAAGGATTGACTAATAAAAACTTTTTATCCAGATTAAAAAAATTGAGGTTAAAAAAAAGAAAAGCTCCACGAGGGAGAAAAGAACGCAATATTAAACAAACCTCTGGACAAGCCTAACTAAATATTTTAATCATACAAGAGTTCAGAGTTAATTATGAGTTTCTTCACTGCTTTAAAGAGGATGGTTCTGAAACTGTAAAATAAATAAGCTTAAATTGTGTGATTATTCAACTTTTTATGTTTTTTATGTCTGTTCTAAAGCATGCATCATTTATGTTCAGAAAGAAATAGTCAAATGACTTCAGTCAAATGACTTCAATATTTCAGACTGAAGAATCCAAACGTTAAAGTTTTGTCAGAATGTGTGGAGGAGGCCATGAGAGTGGTCCACTGTGAAACCTTAAATCAATTTGTGAAACCTGCTGATGGCTGTCCTTTGTTTTGGAGTGGTCTTTTCTGGAATCTTATTAAAGCTAAAGGAACGATGAACACAAAAAAATGCACCACTGGATTTTTGTTTTTGCCCATGCATCTGCAAATGATCTGATTGGCAAAAGATTTATTCTTCTAACATGACAACAAACACACTGCCAGAGCTGTAAAAGCAGCACACAATGGAACACAGTGAATCATGGATTCTCCTCCCAGAACCTTTCAGACCTCAGTGTTATCGAGGCAGTAAAGATGTTTTTACAGAGAAAAGAACAAAAGGCAGCTGGATTTTTTTTAACACCGAGCAGCTATAGAACGTCCTTCAGAATGCTTCAGGAACAATTCGTGATGACTACTCTCAGAAATAAGCTCGTCGTAAACAGGACCAGCTTTCCAGATAATTTATTCATTCATCCAAAATAAAATTAAAAAGGGAGATGATGTGTCAGGTATTCAAACAAGTTAGAAGGGTTGAGAGACCCTGTGCAATGTGCATGAAAAGGACACACAACCTGCAGGTGCATATCAGGTCAAAAACATTCATTAAGTCCTCTGCAGAAAGAAAATGCATGGGCACTGCATGGCACTCTGTTATAATAGTTTACTGGGTTAACATAAGGCTCCTCTTAATGAATTATAAATAGTTTATAGAAAGGTTATTAATTCATCTGTAAACACTTTATAAATCATTAATAAGTATTTATTATGCATTAGTTAAAGATGAGAAAGACACAAAACTGTCCGGTTTCTTGCCAAATAGTGAGCCAAATCTGTTCATGTACATATTACATCTAAAGGTGCTTTATTTAAACACATATTTATAATATTGTACTGTATTACTGTATTATACATATCCACAATTATCAATGGAGCCTTATTGTAAAGTTTAAATCAGTACATTTATAAGGCTCACTTATGACATTTATACATGTTTATTAGTCAATAATAAGTAGTGTACCTACTGTCTTACACTTTACAATAAATCTCCCTTTGATAGTTGTGGATATGTATAATACAGTATAAAGTACAATATTATGTGTAAAATATGTGCTTCCAAATCATTATTGTGTTCACAAGGTAGAAACCTAGTCTGAAAATGTTTAAAATAGCAACTTTAGATGTAATATGTACATGAACAGGGTGGCACGGTGGCTCAGTTGGTAGAGCTGATGCCTCTCAGCAAGAAGGTCACCGGTTCAAATCCCGGTCCGGGGACCTTTCTGGGTAGAGTTTGCATGTTCTCTCCGTGCATGCGTGGGTTCTCTCCGGGTACTCCGGCTTCCTCCCACAGACCAAAAACATGACTGTTAGGTTAATTGATAACTCTAAATTGTCCCTAGGTGTGAGTGAGAGAGTGAATGGTTGTTTGTCTCGTTTGTCTCTATGTGTGGCCCTGTGATGGACTTGCGACCTGACCAGGGTGTACCCCACCCCTCGCACTGTGACTGCTGGATATGGGCACCAGTGACCCACGCAACCCTGAAAAGGAAGAAGTGTGTACAGAAAATGGATGGATGGATGTGCATGAACAGATTTGGCTCTCTATTTGGCAAGAAACTGGACAGTTTTGTCTCTTTCCCATCCTTAATAAATGCATAAAAACACTTAATGATTTATAAAGTATCTTTGAACTATTTATAAGCCATCTATAAGGTGAGCCTTATTGTAAAGTGGCACCGTTTACTGAACTGCTTTTAATCAGTTTCTAATTTGACAACAACACAGTAAATCCAGACAAATCCTGAAGAAATACGTTTAGAAATCACTGCCTCTAAATTTGCAAATATTCAAACTCAGTGGTGACTGCATCAAACTGCTGCATATTAACAGAAACCCAAAGTTTTCAGTGCAACATGAATCAAAACACATAAAACAGCGCTGGGTGGTCCTGACTGTCCCTGAATGACACAGCCAACCCCCACAGATGCTTCCTGTTCAGACTGACAGAGGGAGTGAAATAAACTGACACAGTCCAGACGGTTCTGTACATAAAAGCTGCAACAAGGACTCATCCAGAACACTTAAGGTTTATTACGTTTTAATTGTTCAGAGGAGTGTGATATTTAATGCACACTAGTGGTTCACATCTCCTGAACCACTGACCATCAGAATAGTAAAAAAGAAGTTGCAACATCAAAAGTTTTAAAAGAGAAAACTTTTTGATTGCATATCTTCTCTTGCATTTCTTAATTTTTTTTTGGCAGAAACAAGCAAACACAGTAATTTATGCAACAACAACAAAAAACAGCATGGCTGAACTGTTTTGTACTTTTATGCCAGACAAGAGGCACGACGCAGACACACTTGGAGTGAGGCAGACTTTTCCTGATCCAAACAAGCATACGCAGGGAACCAAGTGTGGGGCTGCAACAGCTGTGCTAATGATGTGGGGCGAGGCTGAACAGAGATCATTCTGGGATTTTAGACTCCAATTACTGGAGACGGACTGGCCAGGGGAACAAATACACACCCTCTCATGAGCAGCATCACAATCACCTCTCCAAAAGCACTTTGGTGTTTGTGAGGTGGTGAGAGAAAGAGGGTGGTCACCGGCGTGTGACTGCGAAGACGAGAAAGAACAAGAGAAAGGGATGTGAAAGAGGGAAGCAGGTGAAACAGAACAGTAAAAACATCAACGGAGGAGGGAGGTTAAAGAACTCACAGGGTGTGTAAGGCAGCAGAGGGATGAGCTTTACAACAGATGATTTATTTTACTGTATTTTACTCACGTTTACATGTGTGTGCCTGTGTATGACCCTCACAATAATTTAATCCAATCAATATAACCACCCTGAAAAATGACATAACTTGCTCTAACACAATTAATTACACAGCTGAAACTCTCTTGTCTTCAGGTAATTGACCTAATTTCAACATTAACAATGTCATAAACGTACATTTAAGCATAATTATGTCACGGTTCTTGTGTTTTGGTTATTTTTGGTAGTAATTTTCAGATTGTTTTTCATTGTTTGGTATTGTCTTATTTTCTTATTTCCTGTTTTCAGTTTCTTGTGCCATGTTTACCATATAAATTTAGCAAGTGCTAATCCACTAATAAATTTTAAAATAAGCAAAAGCCCTAAAGCACTAATCAGGAAATTAGTTCCCCTATTAGTGCTTTAGTGGAACTGTGCCCATCACTGGTAAACACATTATTGCTCCGCCTTCGACAATATGCAACAACCAATCCTAAAAGAGCAAGTTGGAATGTTAAAAAGGCCGACCAAGTCAGTTTGGATCTTTCAGAAGTTTGAAGGCAGCAGAGGTCTGTTGTCTGTGACATTTTGTGTATCAAGGGACACTAAAGCTAAATAAATTCGACCGTCTTAAAACTGTTATGCGTTTAGCTTTTGCATAAAAAGCGCCACACTTCACTTAAGAAGTCACAACTGTTTTGTGCTTTATAGTGCAGAATACAAGAGTGATTAAAAAGCAACACTTCTTCACCCAGCCTGAAATAATGTTGAAGAGAAAAACACTGCCTTAAACACTGTGTCACAGTTCATCCTCGCAGTGAGATAAACTGCCCACTAACGTTTACGTCCTGCTCACCGGCAGCTGGGACGCGTGTGCTGCTGTATAATTCATGCAGCAGCACACATTTTCAGAAATGGAGAATTTAAAAGTCAATGGGACAGAAACCCTGTGCTGCTTTTGAACCGAACTCTGTCAGTTTTGTGTTAAAAAAGAAACACAACCCAGAACCTGTAGCTGACTTTTATTTGCAGCTGATAAATTCCATCTTTAACTGGTTATTTTTGCGCTCTCAGTGTGCGAGAGTCTCATTCATTTTCTTTTTTTTTGTTTTTTAAATTAAATCTGTAATTTGGGATAAACGTGTTTCTGTTTGCTTGAGCTGAAACTAAGTGCTTGTTTGCCTGAAGCAGTGCATATTTGAGAAAGAGTGTATTATCAGGGGACTGTGTGTGTGTGTGTGAGGTTGCTTTTACTTGCTGGAATCAGGATAAGTGTGCGAGGAATAGAAATGAGTGGATTTTCGACGTTTTGTGTGAGTGGCTGTGTGCATGCATGTGATTGATTATGGAAGTGAACGAGCATGTTTTGTGCAATCCTCATTTCATTATCTTCAACTGTAATTAAATTAGTCATGCAATGCTCATCTTCAGCAATCATTGTTGGCTGCGACCGCTGCTCTACTCTAGCTGCAGGTGGAAGTTATAATGCCTGTTTGTTTTTGTTGTCGGGTGATGAGTAGTCAGTATCTTAGCTGCGGTGGATCTCAGAACAACCTTAGCTTGGATGAGTCAGCCCATCATACCAAAACTAAGTAAATGTGAAGATATGAATTGTTGTTTGATTTGATGATTTTAGTTTTATTTAGTATTGTTTTGTAAATTATGTTTTGTTTGAATATATTCTGGGGATAAATGGGGCAGATATAAGAATTATTCTTCTTATGCTACCTTTCATTAGGGGTCCAAGCCCGAGGAAGCAGGGTAACGCAGCTGCAAAGCAGCAGCGTTTCCATGTCTCCATCGGAGCATGGAACCCTATTGTATCTGTTCCGTTTTTTATTATTATTATTATTATTATTATTATTATTATTAGGGGTCCAAGCCCGAGGAAGCAGGGGTTTCCATGTCTCCATCGGAGCATGGAACCCTATTGTATCTGTTCCGTTTTTTATTATTATTATTATTATTATTATTATTAGGGGTCCAAGCCC
>NW_013953793.1:48611-51434 GCF_001266775.1 Austrofundulus limnaeus
AAATTGAAAAATTGAAATTGAAAAATTGAATAGACTTGAATTAAAAACCTGTTCAAGAGAAAATTTATTCCAGTTGAAACAAACACAGATCAATCACAGTGAATGTGTGTTTTTACATAAATGGTTTGAAGTACCTGTGACATGCCTATCCTTCAAATACAAAAGGTCAAAGAAAGTATCTTTATTCTTATGAAAATTGGCATAAAACACATAATTTAACCCATTTTTTTTCCCATAACAGGCATATTTTATTTTGAGCTTGGCTCAGCCAAAGTGAAACAGGAAGTGACGTCAAAGGGGAACTCATTAATAAAATAAACTTGCTGGTCTCGGTTTATTAAAACAAAATTATTTAAATTTTAACTCTTCTTTGTCTCTTTTTGATAGCAACTAAAATGATCTAAAGAAACATCAGATTCTTCTCTACAGTCTGTGTTGTTAGCTGTTGTAACAACGCTCTGTTTACATGCAGACATTCCCCTTCGACATCACTTCCTGTTTCTTCACATGCAAATATCTCAACAACTGTTCATCTGAGCGACATGGAATTTGTTTGCAATATGTTATTAATGTTATCTTTCCAAAAATGCATTCATGTTTATCACAAAAATCTGATGTCACAGGCACTTTAATATTTATGAAGTGTTAATTTGTTCAGTTGTTCGTGTAAAACAAGTAGAGCTGCAGCAGAGAACTTTTCAAAATTCATTAAAAAATACAAAAAACAAACTTACTGATAGCAATGATGCATCATTAAAGCAACATAATTAACAAATTAATATGTTGCTTCGTTGAGACATTAAATTTTCTGTTTTAACTCTTTTATAAATCATCTGGTGGGAAGGATTATCTTAAATAAGTTATTTTCTGTCAGCCAGCCTCTATAAAGCTGCATCAAAAGTGGAACTTTCATCAGCCTTTCAAACATTTTGAGTTCTCAGTGGAAATGAACATGAATGCTCAGGCAGGCAGTTAAGTTCTGAGCTCAGATGAGCTCATCCTTTATGATAAAGGAGCAAGAAAATGTTTTTATAGTTTAAAGGTTTTAAATAAATAATTATCCTTATAGATGGATCAAAAAGAGCTCAAGCAAACTTTGGAGTGATCTGCTTCTGTTTAATGCAACAGAACGGTTTGGTTCTGTTGAGAAACATGAAGATGTTTCTCAAAGTCAAACAGAGCAGAGAAACTCAAAGTAAGAAGGAGATTAAAAAAAGACCCCACACATCTTTCTGCAAGTAATGTGAGGAGGTCCAGGATGTAACATACAGAAAAAGGTGCAGACAGAATATCAGACAGAATATCAGCCACAGATATTTTTAGTTAAACGGACAATATTGTGTTTCTCAGGCATATAGTTCAGTTCTACACCATAATAAAGTAACTAAGTCACTTTCAGTTGTTATGAAAATGCTGTTTATATGTATAAATCAAAAATTAATTTGAAACTTTAGAAACATCATAGCTATATCTAAACACCTTGAAATTAGTCTCTGTCTCTTTAAGAACCTCTTTCTGTTACGCCCATTTCTGCACATCATCACAACAGCTTCATGCTGTTTACCACCTGGAGCGTTGTAGCCTACCTTGTTGTATAAATAATAAAAAAAAAACAGCAACATTGTACAATATCGGTTTTGGAAAATTGCAACTCAGGATAAAATGAAACCTTTCCATCGGACACGGAAACTACGTTTTCTGAAGTGAGTAGAGACAATGTTTCAACTCGTTAAGATATCTCTCAGTCATCATCACATTCACACACGTCAATGTTGAGCTAATTTATTTATCACTAAAATGTGGTGCAAGCCAAATGAAGATCACAGATTGTAATATAAGTTACAAATGCTAACTGTAGATTGCAGATAGACCAAACAACTGAACAAAACAAAGTGAGTTGTTTGTCAGCTTACCTGGGCACACAACAGTGTTTGAGTCCTTCTGAGTGTTGGAATTACATCATCTTTTAGTGATAATCTTGTTATTAGTCCACTGTTAAACTCCCTTTTGTTCAGAAGGCTATCATCTGTAAAGTGGCTTGCACAGGTTGATTTTATATGATATTGTCTCTTTAACTATTGGGCTCTAGTTTCTGTATCAGAAACACACTTTCTTTCTTCAGCTAACCTTTCACTCTTTAATGCCTTAATATATACTGTATCTTAAAACAAAATTGGACAGCACAAGCATGCATCAGCCGTTTTTTTGAACCAATGAGTTTTTCAGGCCAAGTGACTGTTTAATGACCCTGTCTCAATGTTTTATTGATAACTCTTTCTCAACATATAATTCTTTTTAGGGTTTCATAGGAGAGTCTGACAGGTGCGTTTTATTACAGCCCTAAACTGTTTATTGTTTCCATCAGTAGCCTTTGTGAAGGGTCTTTATTAACACAGAAAATGATCAAAACAAACGCAGCTCTGACATATTGCCATTTTATTAGCTTTTTATTGCTGACTCCCACACTCAGCTGATAGGAGTTAGGATAGGAGTTGTTTTTTTTACCTTTATTTTAACCTGTATAACCTCTTATAGCATTTAGCTACATTTAGCTTGTAGTTAGCATTTAAAACTTTAAAATGTTTTTTTGCTAGTTTTACATTTATGAAAGCTTTTGACTAATTTTAGTTTTGTTCAGCCTTTTGCTGTCTTTAGTTTACATTTTGCATACTAGTGTTGGTTTGTTTTTTTAGCTCATTCCTAACGCCCAACAAATCTAAGCAAACCATTCAACACTTTTTTCTAACTATCCATCCATCCATCCATTTTCTTCCGCCTATCCGGGGTCGGGTCGCGGGGGCAGCAGCTTCAGAAGGGAGGCCC
>NW_013953793.1:52434-73033 GCF_001266775.1 Austrofundulus limnaeus
CACACACACACACACACACACACACACACACACACACAGTGCAGGGCAGGAGGCATGATGGGGCAGAGAAGCAGACATGTCATGTCACAGCTCTGGCTGAAAAACCACACTGACACCACAAAGACATCGCCTGTATTCTACTGAGGTGCCGGTGTCAGAGGATGCCCACCGCCGCACAGGTTTGGGGCAGCTTAAAAGCAGACAGTCGGCAGATCTAGCACATTTTCAGAACTGAAAGAAGAGCCAGCTATTTAATTCACCGCAGAATGAAGCATATTTTCCGCGTGAATCTGGATAAAAAAGCTCGGTTAGAGAAGACAAACAGGCCGGGCAACGCGCATCAAAACAGCTTCACATTTCACGGCATAAAAGATGTAACATTTCCAGGTGAGAATAGAAAAATGTGGGTGAAACAAAAACAAAAACAGACGGCTCACAGAGAGTGAGACAAACAGTGCAGGACTGAAAATCACACCGTGAAACATCCTGCGAGTAGAATAGTGTCAACAAAGCAGCGTGGTGACCCGTCAGAATCACCCTCCAAGAACTGATTAAATACAAAAATGTTTGCTATAAAAAGAGAAAGAACAGTGACTTTTTGAGAAAGTAACAGCATTTTTTTAAAGGAGACCGAACAAATGTGTGACCGGGTTTATTTTGCTCTCAGAGAAAAGAAAAATGGGTGCAGTCAACTGATGTTACACTTTGACTCACAAATGTCAGTGTCATGGTGCCAAACTGACTGGGTTTCTGACTCTCGGGGGTCATGAATGACTGTACAAAATGTCACTTAGAACAATTCATCCAATTTATGCTTCTCTGTGCTTATTTATTTTATTTTTTTCTCCATGCTTTTAAAATATTAGTGATATTTGATTAAATGATCTAACAGAGGCAGGGCTGCCATGCACAGGCGCCACTGGACCCTCTGACCACCATCAGTAGGCAAGGTGGGTGAAGTGTCTTACTCAAGGACACAACAACTGAGACAGCTAGAACGGGAGATCGAACCGGCAACCTTCCAGTCACAGGATCTCTATAACCCCTCTGCCACAGTCACCCCAAACTGGGAAAAAAGAGTTCCCTTCATCCCGATCTTCTTTTTTTGTATTTTTTTTTACTTTTCTTATTCTGAACAGTTTCTTTGTTATTTTTCTCCAAGCTGTGCTCAGTTGACGCTGGTTTGCGTCTCTGAGATATTCTTCTTGAAGAGCCCAGCATCTCATATGCTCAGACCATTTGAAAAATGGTCAATACACCAGAAACAGAGGGAGGAGAGGAACTGTAATGCCCAGGGCTAGCTGGGTTCATTAACTCTAAGTGCATCATAGTGTAATTTTATGTTTAATTAAATCTAATACAGCTCCTATTAGACTGATTTAGTCTACATGTTTGGCACAGGGAGGAACTTTATGTTTGTATTGAACTGTTTTTTTTTCTGTTTACCCTACTGAGATGCACTGATTCACAGAGTAATGCTCCAGATGTCTATAAATCACTGATGCATATTTTAGTCTTATTCTACGCTCCAATGATGCATTTAAATCTTAGTTATTGACTCAATCGACAAACCAGAACTAATGGAGACTGCCGATCATCCATCACCCTTCAGCTTCACGTTTGGCTTCGAACGTCAATTCTTCCAGCCTCGCTCTGATAATCTGTGACCTCTCTAGAGTGACAGGTGGTCATTTTTCACCTACAGCAATTCAATCTGGTGCGCAGGATCATGATGCGACACCTAGTCGACGGGTTTCAGCCTTTGTCCGCGGCGTCACATTTTCAACACATTCCTGCTGAGTCTAATTCTCAAGTTGCCTGCAGATCTGCCACTTCGGCCCAACTGTCACTCAGATGGACACTAATGACTTTGCCAGGCAAAAATCATGCATACTAAATCCTCACAAGGAAGGCAGCAAATATAACTGGACCTTCTTGCAGGACAGTTTAGTAACATTCATACGTCTTGTGCAACATGATATGGTTTACATGTGATGGTTTTGTATTTTACTTTAATGGGCATGACTTGATGTATGTTTATAGCCACATTTGTTCATTTATCTGCCATCCATTGTAAAGAAAATTATTAACAAGGGATTTTACATTTTCTGAAAAAATGCAATATCACTGCTGAAACCTGATAAAGATTCATTTGTAAACTATTTACTTACATCTTACTTGATACTTACTTAAATCAAATTGCACCACTCAATGTGGCAGCATGTTGGAGTAGCTTTGTTACATTTATTCAGAGATATTCTTTAAAAATGCTTTATTTTGGATGATTATTCCTGCTGCTATTAGCTTCTAGGATTTTTTTTGCCAACACCTATCTTTCTTTTGGACATACAGTATGTTAAGATGTGTAACCAGCAATGTCGTGGTTTGTTATAATCGGGAGCAGCTGGTTAATATTTTAAAAGCTCAAATAATACCTCAACTACTACAAATCCCAGATGAGTTGAAAAGGAAGCACTGTGGATGCTGAGCAGGAGCAAAGAGGAGAGAGAGAAGGAGGAAGTTAAAACCATCTCTTCCATCGATCATGATGAGGAATGTGAGATTGTTGAGAAACAAGTTGGACGAGCTCCAAGCCCTGAGAAGAACCAAGCCAAAGTATCAGGAATGCATTATTATTAAGATGGACCGCTACAGGAGTGTCCTATTTTTTAAAAGATTTTGAGAAAATGATTCATGCTTTTATCACATGTTTGGATTACTGTAATTCATTGTACAAGGGCACAGATCAGTCCTCTCTGCTTTGTCTCCAAATCATTCAAAATGCTACAGCCCGACTTTTAACTGGTACACGGAAACATGAGCATACGACACCTGTGTTGGCTTCATTACACTAGTTACCTGTATCTCACAGAACTGATTTTAAGATTTTATTGTTAGTTTTTAAAGTTTTGAATGGCCTTGCTCCAAACTATCTACAAGATCTCTTGCATCTTCACTCTTCATCTGGAACATCGAGGTCAAACAACCAGATGCTTCAGGTGATTGTGCTATTGCTGTGTCTGCTCCCAATCTGTGGAACAACTTCCCTTTTAATATTAGATCTGCTCATAGTTTGGAAAACTTCAAAGTGCTTCTTAAGACTCACTTTTATTCAATGGCATTTAATTAAAGTAAGATCTGACATTGTAATGTATCTGTTCTTACTATTGTAGGTTGGAATTTATTGTGTATTGTAAGATGGACAGGAAAGCCTTCCTGTCCACAGCCATCAGTATCTACAATAACTCTTTAAATTAACCAGGATAATGTTACAACCTATAAGTTGCCTTTGGGATTAAAAAAGTAAAGTTGAATCGAATTGAACTGATAGAAATGAATAGAATTTTCAAATGTAAAGGGGCAATATTATGTGTTTCTCAGGCTATGTCACCTTCAGTTGTTATTAAAATGCTGCTTATCTGTAAATAGAAAATAAACTTGACTTCTCATCATATCTGTTTCTAAACACCTTGAAATTGGCCTCTGTTTCTTTAAGAACCTTCTTCTGTTTCTGTCCCGCCCATTTCAGCACGGGGCCGGGTGTGTGTATGTGTGCTCTGTGATGATGAAGCTCGGCTTGGAGACACAGCCCAGAGGAGGAGCTGATTCCAAAAGGTGGTTCTAGTCCCAACCGGTCATTTTTGCTCCCTGACTGCCTCAGGACACTACAGGATTTCTCAAATATAGGATAACAGAGGATAACATTATAACATGATATAAAATTCAAAAATGTAGTTTTTATATGATATTGCCCCTTTAAATAATCAAAACAGATGCTAAAAACAGCAAAACAGTAAACTTAAAACAGCAAATCTGTAGCTAAAAAGGACAGCACCAAGTTGTAGCACCAAGTCACAACATACGTTGTCTCAGGGCACTGTACATAAAAAGAACAATTTAAAGAAGAAACCAGCATGCTGCGTTGAATCACTTCATCACAGTCTCCCATCCTGAGCAAACAGAGAGGAAAACTCCCTGCTAATCAGGAAGAAACCTCCAGCAGGACCAGGCTCAGGACAGGTGGCCATCTGCCTCGACCGGCTGGTTGAGGGACAGGAAAGAGACACAGACAAACACAGAAGAACTGGTCTGGGACTGGTTTTTTGAAAACCCAAAGACATTTGTATTCCTCAAAGTCAAGGCAGAGAAGACAAGAAATATTTTCCTGTTTGTTTAAAATGCGTTTGTCCATGCTCGAATGCTTCAGTGACATCAAGGTCTGCCTCGGCCTTATTAAGTGTAGCAACCATGGCATTGTTTGTGCCAGAATCAGAAGCAGATGCAAAAAAAAGTTATCACTAGAACCTGAAGCGTGACTGTTTATTTCCTATAGGTCTGTTTTATAGTTTGAATTTACTGGCACAAATCAAATTTTGTGTTCAATTTTACACAAACAGCAATAATTGTCAGCGCATGAACACAGAATGATTGATTCATTTACTGTATGTGTAATAAACTTAAAAATGTAACATTTTTACTGTAATAAAATTAGTCTACAGAAATTAAAAATCTATTCGTTCCAAATGAAAAGCTCCATTGATTGAGCATTTTTTTTCCTAGAAGGTAGTTTGTCAAGCAAAGGTTACAGACAGATAAGATGCAATTGGTTCTATCATGTGAGAGAAACTCCCCAGGGCTGAATGTTACTTCACTGAACTATTGGCTCCCAGTCAGATTGTTGTCTGGCCAGGTAACACTGCCATTTGTCACTGTCAGCTGCTACTGTAGCTTCTTTTACAAATAAAACCCATATGGACACAACCACACAGTGTGTAAAGTGAGAAAATTACACATGCTGTTGTAATTAACAGCCTTTATTTCTTCATAGAATAAACCTTTATCTCATTGCTGACTTAAAAGTATTGTGTTGTGCAGTTATGCACACAGGGAAGTGACAAGGACTTTATAAGCTAGTGGACATATTTATTATCTATATTAAAGCAATTATGAGGCATCATAATGTTTAAAGCTCAATGATTGTTTCAGACACTTTAAAGTTTTGAGACATCGTTCCCTGCTGCTTAAAGTGATAGTGTTTTTGCTTCAGTCTGTGTATTTTTAATAAATAGCGTTTATTACAAACCAATTTCACACAAAAGCTAAACTGAAGTATTTTCTAAATGTAACTGAGTGTGTGAGATCTGTTTTTTTTTGTGTAGGTGGGAGGTTCTGCAGCATCTACTCTTTGAGCTTTATGTTACATTTTAATGTCATTCCTTCATCTAAAACACACCCAGAGTTGCTTTGACTCATTCATGCATCTTTAAGAAATCCATGAATCTCCTGTGGTTGCCATGTGGAGCTGCCAGAACACTTGCTGATACAAAGCTCCACCTACTTACACAAAACACCTCCCTGGAGCTCAGTCTGCAGCAGAGCACCCCTCCCTAAAAGCATTGCTGAGAAGGCCTGCTGACGTGGAAGTGGCAGAAATGGTAGGAGGTTCTTAAAGTGACAAAGGCCAATTTCAGCCAGGCCAGAATTAACCTCTTGTTTTCTAAGTGTGTTTTTTTATTATACCAATGAGTTAACTTAACAAAAACTAAYTGGAGATGCACTCATAGATTACTTTGTCTTTTTTGTTATCCCTCTAGTTTCTTGTTCTTCCCTGTCTTGGATGGAAATTAGCTGCTGTGCTAACTCTGGCATATTTACATTGATGCTTACTGCTGACATGTTGATTAACCTAATTTAAATAAAGATAAAGATGTTTGTAATATAGAGTTGAACTATGTGCCTGAAAAAAATTCACAATATGTTATGTTTTGTCTGGTTTCTCGTTTTATTTTAACTTTATTCAGATTTTTCTGTCATGTTCCTCTGTTGTCTTCCTCCTGTCTGCCTTTGCTCCAGCCCCGCCCACTCACACCTGATCCTCATGTATCTTCCCCAGGTGTTTCTTGTTTTAGCTCATTAGTTTTCCCTTTATATTCTGTTCAGTGTCTTCAGTGTTTGTCAGATCTTTGTTAACTGTTTGATGTTCATGTCCAAAGCCATTGTTCTTGTTTGCTGCCACGTCAGCACTTTTGTTTTTTGTTTTAATAAATTACTTTTTGCCACCTCACTCAGTCCTGCATCTTGGGGTTCTACTCAACCAAGATCAATCTTAACACAATACCCCCTTTTAAAACTTTAAAATTAGCTGTTGGAGTCAACCCTCTGTCTTTTAGCAAAATCTCTCAAACCATGTAATGGATTCTCATGAAACTCAAAAGGTTAGCAGTGAGCATTCAGTAAAATATCAATCACTTTTAAAATCAATCTCACTCAACTTTACAGATACTGAAGGAAAAATGAGGTAGGAGCTAAAATTCTTTAAAATATTTTCTGTGTGCTTTCATGTCAAGAGATTTACAAAAAATACATAAGAAAATAACATTTACAACGTGTGACTAAAGTTTTGGTTAACACTTTACAGTAAGGTACACAAAAACTGCTTAACTACTCAGGAACTACGTACACCAAAGTAGACAGTTACTGAATAGTTACAAAGTCATTTCTAAGAACTTAGTAGTTCCTGAGTACTAGTACTAAGTCGTTTCTCAGTAGTTAAGCATATTTTGGGTACCTTATTGTAAAGTGTTACCAAGTTTTGAATTTGGTTTCTTTTCCCACCCTATGGAACATTTTGTGCACGTTTGCTGCACTTCAAATGCAAGTGCAGAAAGCTGAAAAAGCACGATTCGATCTTTCACAACGAGCAAACATTTCAAATCCTAAACAACACAAAAAAGGTTAATAATTTGTGGAGGGAAAAAGTCTCGATTTGAAAAGATGAAAAGTAATCGGTTTCTTTATTAACACCCAAAGGCAAGCTGCTGGCTGGAAGCAGAAAAAACTCAGAGCTTAGTGTTGAACAACAACACCGGGCTCAGTAATAGCTGAGATTGCTCGCTGATGCCCAATTATATATAGTGTTTATATAGGGGCTGTGGCTCTGGGACATAACTTAATGACCACATTAAAAATGCTTGGCTTTTTTTCTAAATCAGCTTAAAGTGCATCCTCATGGATCCATAACATCACTCCTACCTTAGAGGAAAAACATTCAGGAGATGGGTGCTATGACTTTTGTTTTGTGTAACTTTTAACTTTATTTACATGAAATGTATCCACTTAAATATATTATGTTTTATTCCTTTGTTCTCTTTGAGGTCATATTGCTCTGTATTTGTTTTCCTACATTATTTTTAGCTTTTAACCAGCTTTTTAGTACTTTTCACGGCTAATAAGGCGCTAACTATTGATCTATTTGACAGAGCACTTGAAAAATGACTAGGCTGTCCCTTTACCTTTAAAAAAGGATATAAAATGAGGTGTGTGCTGAAGGTTAGTAAAGGTGATCCAACTGTTATGAACCCCTCAGCACTTTTTATTCTTTCTCTAAGAGTTGATGTGAATCAATATGGTTTTTTTTTTTGACAGAAATAGCTTAATTCAGAAAGTCTGAGTGCTCTGGGATTAATGACAGATATTTATCTGGAGTCACAGTCAGTAATCACACTGATCCAGTAACTACACCAGAGGCAAACACCCTCCAGGGTTCAGGGTTAGCAGAGTGCAAAAATGCATAACTAAAACTTTTCACACTGACTCTTTTGAACTTGTGGATTTAATTTGAACAGATCTCACAATATTACATGAGATTGTGCACAATTTGCTTTAAAAGGTTTAAAGAAATCTCTTTCCTTCTCATCGTGAGGTGATTTTAGTTTAAAACTCTGCTGACATGCAGTCTTTGCACCATCATACGAACAGTTTGTCTTTTATTTTGCAACTCTTGTTTTGATGAATGTGTTGCAGACTGTCCACCAGTGAAGACAGATAAACAAAAAGTGAAATCATTTTTTTAGTTTCTATGTTTCACGTCATGTTATATTGCCATCACTCAGGGTAAATTAAAACATCTTCCATATTGAAACATCTAAAGCTCCGTAGCTGCCTCCTATTGGTGCGTATTTCCTTTCACGTGTCCCTGCAGAGCTGATTGTAACAACACTGACCTCCAGTGTGAGCCAGGGAAGGACAGAGCAGAGCACGCTGTCTTCATGCGGGACTTCACCCGGTTGCGTTTTCACATCCATCCTGCGGCTCCTGCTCTGCGCGACCGGGATGCGCTCTTCAAACCCGGATCAATTAAAAATAAAATAAAAAAAATACAACGGGTTTTTAGTTTAGAGAGACAGCGCACACATATTATGTTGATTAAATCTTAGGATACTTGGTAATCAATGCTTATTAACTGAGTTATAATAATGTTTGCGCATTCTTTGTTTATGTTCGTTCCTTATTTTTCTTCACCGGGGTGGAGCGGATCCCCGCTTGTTTCTAAGAAGATAAATAAATAATAATAAAAAAAAAAAACGAGCGAGAGAGAAAGACACGTGGTCGTTACACACCTCTCTCAGGACCCAGCGGGGAGGCGGAGGTGGAGAGATGCGGGCGCAGTCGGGATGGGAGAGGACGCGCTGAGGACGGAGACGCTTTTTTTTTTTTTTACCGTCATGGAAATTTGGCTCCTGCGCTCCGTTTCATGAAAAGGACTTAAGACTTGAATATTGGACTCTTTTGACTTTATTATTATTATTATTATTATTCCAAAGGAGAGACTTCCGCGCAAGATGTGGAAGATTCCAGGTGGGGAAGAGAGAAAGAAAAATACCATTTGGTGTTTGTTTGCGTCTCTGTGGTGAACTATGTGCTCAAGTCTGAAGATTTTTCTTCACATTTCCCCCTCCCGGATTTTTTTTTAATTCATAATTTGATTTAAAGTGAAAATGGATTTCCTTAATACGTCCTGGGAAGGTCTGACAGAGGCGAAAAACACCTCTAATTCCACCTCAGAGAGCCAGTACAGCCAGCTCGTCATCTGGGGTCTGGCTGGACTTGTCAGCTTTCTGATTTTGTTTACAATAGTCGGAAATGTCTTGGTTGTTATTGCTGTTCTGACGAGCAGAGCTCTGAAACCACCTCAGAACCTCTTTCTGGTCTCGCTGGCCAGTGCGGACATCCTTGTGGCCACGCTGGTCATGCCCTTTTCTCTGGCTAATGAACTTATGGGCTACTGGTTCTTTGGCAAAATCTGGTGTGACATCTACCTGGCTCTGGATGTTTTATTCTGCACCTCTTCAATTGTTCACCTGTGCGCCATTAGCCTGGACAGGTACTGGTCGGTGACACAGGCGGTAGAGTACAACTTAAAGAGGACACCGAAACGAGTGAAAGGCATGATCGTGGTGGTTTGGTTGATCTCAGCCGTAATCTCGTTCCCTCCACTGATATCAATGGACAGGAGCAGCAGTGAGGAGAAACCCCAGTGCATCCTGAACGATGAGACCTGGTACATTCTCTACTCTAGCATCGGCTCGTTCTTCGCTCCCTGCGTCATAATGATCTTGGTGTACATCAGAATCTATCAAGTAGCAAAAACCAGGACCAGGACGCTGTCAGAGAAAAGAAGGGACATGGACTCACCGATGGAAAATGGCATGGATCAAACCGAACACGGCAAAGGTGGGTCCATAAAGTCAGCTCAGGGCGGGAGCATGAAAGGAAAGGAGCGTGAGAATGGCCACTGCCAAGAGCAAGCAGCTAGCTCCTCTCAGCGCAGCGAGCCAAAACACCAAGCAGCCGACCACGAGGACGACTTTGAGGACAGCAGCTCGTCAGACGAGAAACCCAGAAAATGCCTGAGCTCCTCGAAGCATCATCAGGAGGACAGGAAAGACAGAAAGTCCAGCCGGAAGAGCAGCACTGCCTCCAAATACTCGAGCCGGAAGTCACGCTCCAGTTCAAAATCTTTAGATTTGTTTTCATCTCGTCGCAAGCGCAGGAGCACGGTCAACCGGAAGAAAGTCTCTGCTGCCCGGGAGAAGCGCTTCACGTTCGTCCTCGCCGTGGTCATGGGCGTGTTCGTGGTGTGTTGGTTCCCTTTCTTCTTCTCCTACAGCCTTTACGGAATCTGCCGCGAGTCGTGCACGATCCCCGAAACGCTTTTCAAGTTCTTTTTCTGGATTGGCTACTGCAACAGCTCACTGAACCCAGTCATCTACACCATCTTCAACCAAGACTTCCGTAGAGCCTTCCAGAAGATCCTGTGTAAGACCTGGAAACGGTCTTTTTGAAGGGCTCCTGTGTGGCCGCGGTTGTAAAACGGCAGTTTAACCTGCGGACATAAAATTAAATGCTCCAAGTAGCTTGATGATTGCTGGCCTCTGGTGCTTTCACTCTCAGACCTTCAGGGATTGCATACAAAATGAAGGGAGAGACTGAAGGACAGAACCACGAAAAAGGAATAAACTGATGATATCCAGAGTGGAAGCTGACGTTGTTCTGCTTTTCAGATTGCTTTTGGACGCTGATGTTGGCTTCGATTCATTTCCTCCATCCACTGATTTCTCCTCTTCATTTAAATAAAATAAAGAGGCTCCTTACAGTTACTGTGATGCACGCCTGCCACAGCGGCTGCACTTGGATGAACTTCATCACTGATAAGGTTTACTCAGAAAACTGCAAAGGCCTTGACAATCTCCACAAAAATGTTATTGAAAATGGTTAAACTCTTTTTTACCAGTTTTTATCTAGCATTTTTGTTGTGTCTCTCTCAACATGAGGACCAATGGGACAAAGGGGCTCCTTGCTTACTGTTAAGTAGCAAAACTGTTTCACCAAAAAAGAAAAAGAAAAAAAAAAGATAAAAAAAAACTTATCCTAAAGAACATTTCTGTAATCCTGTATTCAGTTTGAAGCTTAAAAGTATTTCAACTGGAAACTGCAGTGGATTATTTTAGTCCACAGTCCATGATGAAGTTGGAGTTGATGGCGTTGCACATTTTTTTTAACCCAGCTGATTTAAAACAAGGTTTCTGTGGAGGCAGACTGCTGATGCTTCTCAGTGTGCGTGCACGAAACCCAGAACAAGAAGGCAACATATGAAGCTTTGTCCTGATGAGACGAGCTGAAGGGTTCACTACATCCTACCCTGACTGTTACTGTTTGTATTTGTGTGTGTGTGTGTGTATGTGTGTGTGTGTGAGTCAGTGCGCAAAAGCCTTTTCCAATAACCGTATTCCCTCTGATCGTGTGACTGTTTTGTCAGAGTCCCTCTCTCCCTTACAGCCACAGTGAAAAGCCAAACAACTTTACTGCTTGTTTTTCAACGGCCGCTGCTCACTTGACGATGAAAACACAAATACAAATTAATATCGTGTACACAAAGACGTGGAAGTGATTTATACAGCCGAGCTTTACATCTTTCTAGCCAGAAGGGCTGATGCTTTTTCTTTCTTGTGTAAATAATTGAAGAGAGTACTCTATTATCGTGTGGTGCCTCATAATCACACGTGTATTAATATGATTGTTTATTTGTATTATAAACAATGCTCTGAAGTATTTTCCTGTTACGCCTGACCTCTGTCTTTTTCTAAAAAAAAACATGAAAAGAAAATGTTTACGTCGCTGCTTTGAGCACATTGTTAAAGATCAAATAAAGACATAAGTGCAGCTGTTCTCTGGAGCCTCACAACTGCTTTTTTATTACTGTTAGCCTGTTAAACAGCTGTGACACTGTTTGTTTGTTTATTACATTGACACATGTGACTCATGCATATCTTCTTGTGAGGAAAATTAGGAGGGTTTTCCTGGTTGCCTGTTCTTGAGGCTTGGGAGCAAAGAGCAAGTATTCTGCTAACATTTTTTTTATGCATGCTTTGGATCAGAAGGAAAAATAAGCTCCAGTTCAGCTTGTTATTTCATTGATTTGCAACAAATCATACTGTACATGTTGCTTGTATTTACAGTGTTCCAAAGTCAAATATTAGAACTGAAAAAATATTGTAATAAAATATAAAATGAAAAAATATAGTGCATATTCATTTTTTCAGTCCACCAGCTTTAATTATATTGCTGAGTCAGCATTCGCAATTTATTCTTTTCATGTTGAACTTATTAGGACGTATTTTAGGATGTAACTATTTCAGGATACTTTTAAGCTATTTTAACCATTTATTGACCAAAACATTAGGCCTATTCAGGACATTACAGCTAACAACCTTTGGTTTTTGAAACATTTATACTTTAAAAATATAAACTTTATTGTTTCTGTTCATTGAAGTGAATAATGAACTTTAAATGTTCGAAAAACTCAATTTATAGCTTTTAATTGTTTGGCTAATTTATGCAACTGCTTTGTTATGTTTGGTTTTGTTAATTTAGGTTTTAATCTTATAACTTTAAATCAGTTTTAGCTTTTTAAAAAAATATTTTAGCATTTTCTTGAATAGAAAGTACACGTTTTCTTTCTAATTTTAAGGAGATGTTGCAGCATCCATTCACTTTTACTAGTTTTTAATTTATTTTCCTACTTTTTCTTGACAGTGACTTTGCAAGTGACCTGGATCTTAACCTCATTTGACTGATAATCTGACAAGAATACTTTCTTTTTCTGAATTGCCAGCCAATGCCCTCCCTCTATTGACATCTGACTCTCACCACATGAGAGGCCAAAGTCTTAACTGACAGCAGACTGAAACGAGCTCATATATTCTCATTTCCTGCTTTGGTGAAAAACGAAAATTCAACACATTGTGAGCGTCTCTCACTCCCTCGGTCTGATTACCAAAGACGGGGAGCCGAGCCACTCGAGGAGCTGTTGCTGGAAGGCAGAACCACAAAGAAGCCATAAAGGAGCTGGCTACAGCCTTGATACGTTTTACAAATTAATTTAGGTCTGAAGGAACTTTTAAATTCATCCGTCTCTAATCATTTATGTGAGCTAGGTAAGCGTAATTTATAAGGCTTGACCCAACATCATGAATTCAAACTACACTTCAGCTCATTCTGACATAAAAACAACAATTTAGTCCTCATAACTGGTACATTTTTACTGAATACTTTGTTTTTTGTATTTTCTCAATCTTTTACTGAATTTAAAAGACTCCAACTAAGAGTCTCCAAGTCATTCCTTCAATTGGTTAAAATGCCTTTATTCTACTGGGCCTATAGTCCACAGTGTCACTAAAACACCAGCACATTTCAACCTGCATGCCTTCTGCAGGGAGTCAAACAGATGTCTGGTGACACCAAGCCCTTTTTAAAAGCCGACCAATGAAAGTGCTCACACCTGAGATGAATTTCCAATCAGCATCACTCTGCCTCTAAGGCCAAAGGGCTTTAATAGTTGGTCTGTAATGAATGGATGTTGAATTAAATTGAACTAAATTAAAAATCAAAGACACTTTTACAACCCGGCACGAGTTTGATGTCTTTCATTGTCCTTTATTAATGGTAATGAGGGAGCCAGTGCCAACAAAATACCTGTGATCTTATGTTAACAATTTGAATCTAAAGATGTTTGGTGCAAGCTGATAATCCAACTATCAAATACAGAATGTGTGTTAATATTGTGCAAACTGCCTGAGATTCTGTATTTGTGCTGAATATGCCTTTAATGGACTGCATCATGCTGTAATCTATCTTAGGGGCAGATTTAGTTGTTCGCAACTGTAGCTGATGCACAGTCTGTGGTGTGAGAGGGTTCTCTGTGTTGAGCTTCAGTACTCGACTCAGAACTGTTCTAGCTCCAGTCTTTCATGTTAACATTTGGGTCGAGCTGTGGTTTGAAACACGGGCCAGTCTGTTGCAAATGCCAAAGCAGTGCATTGATCTCGGTCCGCCACGGTCCACCGTTTAGTAAAAATAAGTATCTACTTAATTTATATCTGCATCTTTTCATGCCAGAGTTCCAAACAAAGATCATAGTATGTTAAGAAGCCAGTGACCATTCCCTCCATCTCATGTGAGATTTTGCAAGATGAGTTAGCCTTCAACATTATAGCATAACTCTCAGCTTCTAAACCAAAAATAAGCCAAGTTATAGAAGGTTAAACAGAGTTTTAAAATGTGGACTTTATCTTGACAGCTTAGAGAAATGATGCGTGGGAAAAATCTCTGGCTCCGTCATGAAAGCTTCCATGCATTTTTCTTTCCTGAAACGTGAATTTTCTATGAGCTGGAAAATCCTTTCTGTGTATTTGGAGAACAGATATGGGTGATTTTAACTGGGACATGGGAGTTTTTTTCTGCTGATCCAAACACGTTGTGTAACTTACACTTTCATCCTTGCCTGCATGATGCTTATCTGTTTATCCCCTGAATGTTGAGGAGCACAACCCTCATGACCAAGCAGAACAGATTTTACTACTGCTGCTGAAGGCTTGCTGTGTCAGCAGGTACCAGCCCTGTGCTGATACTAGCTTTGCAGAATCAACAGCAATAGTCTGAGAAAAGCATGATGCACACAAGGAAAGACTCTACATTATCTTTATATCACTTTTTTAAACACGTTACTTGTGTGAACTTTTTTTTCTTACAACATCTTATCTCACCAAGCTTAAGGCAGGATGCAACAAAATAAATCTATTCAAGCCATTCTAAATCAACTTATTATGTTAAATGTAATTATAGTACAACATACTGTATGTGACCCATCATGTCAAAATGAGGATCAAGTCAAAATGATCTAATCACATTTTCAGATTCATGGCTTCAAAAGCTACATTTTGATGCCTGGATCAATCTGATATCATAAGCAGATCCAGAGATTTGATGTAATTTATATTGTTGGTTACAATGATACATGAATATTTGGTCTGAATCCTGATTTTATGTAATTTCAATGAGGAATTTTTGATGTCATAAAGAGGAAACCTCAAATAGTATTTGAATATTGAGATTTCTCAGATGGAAAGAAACCAAAACTTTGCTAGCTGATTGGAAAATCTCAAAGGTTTAAGGTATTTTTCCCTCAAAATCAGTGTTTTTGTTGCTACTGCTTAAAAAATGCTTCAAAGGTGTTTTTTTAAGGATTATATTTCAGACAGTTCATTCAAATCATACATTGGTAAGGCACATTTGGTTCATTATATTTTGACAAAATGCAATTTTTGCAAAGGTTTTAATCAAAACACTATCTGCCTATTTCTGCATATTAGATCCTCATTTCGATATGATAGGTCACATATTTACAACATGTAATAAAATCAAAGTAATATTTCTGTCTAAGGAAACCAGCAGACTGTGTTAAAATGTTTTGAACAGCTTGATGGTGACAGTGGAAAGAAATGACTCCTTTCAGCAGGAAGAACCCTCCGGCAGAACCAGGCTCAGGTTGGACGGCCATCTGCCTCGACTGTCCGGGTTTTGACAGAACCGTAAAACAACAAACAAAGACGGATTGATCAATGTGTTGATTCTATGGGAAGAAAAGCAAAGAAAATCCAATTGGCAACAATAATTACAAACATGGAGATTTGAGAGAGAAAAGATAGCAGCAGATTAAGGTTTGTGTCTTTAGTTAGAAGATGATTTGTTGGACTTTCTGATAATGAAGGTTAAAAAATATTCCAGTTTAGATGTAACAAACACAGGGACCAGTTTTACTGCATCATTTTGAGTGAAGCAACCTCAAAATGTGGAGGGTAAACGACACGTCCCTTTAAAATAATTGATTTCATCTGTACCTCCTTCTTCATGTCCGGCACCAATTTTATAGAAGACAAACGTCAGCTTATGTGCTTTGGTCATTATTACACAATCATCTGTGAATACTTCACAGCAGATTTTTACTCACAGTTTATTTATA
The DNA here is from genome assembly GCF_001266775.1 of Austrofundulus limnaeus. Classification (NCBI taxonomy): domain Eukaryota; kingdom Metazoa; phylum Chordata; class Actinopteri; order Cyprinodontiformes; family Rivulidae; genus Austrofundulus; species Austrofundulus limnaeus. Next base: position 68,075 of record NW_013953793.1, read on the forward strand.
ATCGTTCTGTATAAATCTTCCTTCCCAAATGTTGCACTTTGAAAACGAAACTCCCACTTGTGCATATGCAACAAGGCTGGCATCAAAAATAACTGCCCATGTTTTTCATACTCTAACTTCCGGGCCTCATTAGAAAAATCTAGAAGTTGTATCAATTTATCCCCCAACCCCCAACACACACACACACTTTCAATCATCTGCCTCATTTTAGCATCATTTAGAGTATTAGGGGTTCTTATGAAATCATTAGAGTAATCAGACTGTATGCAACAGTTGTCACACCTTTATAGCATGAGGTCTGATGGAAAGAAAGGTTTACCTCAGCACAAACTAAACCAGCCTCCCAGAGAAAACACAAAGTAGCTGAAACCATGCTGCAGTTTGAAAACAACAGCGACTTAATCTGATGAACCAAGATGACCTTCAAATTCCTGTCATCGGAGATTTTACAGACAACCGCTTCATGTGCCTCGAAGTAAAGCGGCGATCAAAGAAAACCGTAGCGGGTGACAGAAAAGACGCGAGCGCGTGTCTAACGGTGCATCCGGGGCTGAAACATTTTCTCCGAAGCCGACCGTTTCGGCCCGGTGCTGCCGCGGGTCCTGGGCGGTTTTAGCCAGGGTCGCCTCAGACAGACAGCTGCTATTAAACTCTGATTGTTTCAGGTTCACCGGGTGTGAAAGGGTCTGATTGAAGGGCTGTGATCCCAGTGAGGGTGGTCCTCCTCCCCCTCATCTCCCCTCTCTACCTTTCTGGGTGGGTAGGATTGTGGAAAGAGGGGAGGGAGCTCGCAGAAGCATCACGTGACGCGTGTTTCTTGCTGTGTGGACCAAAGTGGAAGCTCCACAAAAACACGCCACTTGTTGCTGCCTGGTTCAACCCGTTGTCACACGACCAGTGACAAATATTGATTTGACTTGGCCTGAGGGAGCTAAAGAGGAGTCCAAATCGCTTTTATATTTCACAAATATTCTCGTTTGAACAAAAGCAGAGGCCCATTCAAACAAGTGCAACTGTATTCAGCCTGATAGAGACTTATCACTCCTCTGATGTGGCTGTGATAAACCGCATCGGTCTCAACCTGAGGCTGGCCATCAGAGCTTCCCGCCTGATTTATTTGTTTTAAGGGCATTCCCATTAAGGAGCCTTTTGGGGGTTTAACGCAACTTAATGAAGACCATGAGAGCGAGGAAGCTCCCCTGCCGAGCTTTTCACACGTGGCCAAAGGACAAGTGCACTTTCCTCCCACGAACGTGCCCGTTTGAACCATGAGGAGAGTCTGAGTGTGGTCAAATCTGATCAGAAAAGTTGTTTTCATTATAAAAACCTAATCCAGTCAAATATCTCTGGTCGTCTGAACGCATAAAAGCGTCATGATGTCAACGGCTAACTTCTTTGGTGCAAGCAGTTACAAAACCGTTTACAAAACTTATTGGAAAGCAATGATTTTTCAAAAGTACTTAAATTAAAGGCACAGTGTGTAGGATTTTGTCAATTCTTTTAGCCGAAATTGAGNATATAAATGCAGCAAACTAAAATTATTTAACATGTATTTCTATTTAAAATATTTAAAACAATTTAAACACATTCTGAATGCTTAGATGCAAAATATGCTTTTATCACTATAGAAGTGTAGGTCAAAGTAAAGTTGCTTTGTTGAGCATAAAATCAAAAGAGGGGGAATAATTTATCAAAGTAATTGCATATTGCTACCTACATCCTCATAATTAACAAATTAACAAGTTTCCGTATTTAATCCATAAATAAACAGAGGCTCATGAATAACAACTGCAAAGTTGGTTTTACTAGATGCCAAGAAAAGGAATAAACAGAAACTCTGAGTGGGCGGGAAAAGACAACATGTAACACTTCTGATCATGTGAACAAAATAGATTCCTTTTGTGATGTTTTAAGCTGCAAAACTCTTGTGGGGAAAGTCAAACAGAGCCAAACCATCAGGTTTCCTTTCTCTCTCTGTTATGTTTCATCTGGTTTCATGTTTTTATTTTGACTTTATTCTGATTTTTCTGTCATGTTTCTCTGTTTTCTTCCTCCTGTCTGCCTTTGCTCCAGCCCCGCCTACTCACACCTGAGCCTCATGTTTCTCCACCAGGTGTTCCCTGTTTGTGCTCATTAGTCTCACCTTTATATTCTGTGTCTTGTCTTCACTTCCTGGTCTGGTCATTGTTTGGTTATGTTCTGTGTTGTGCCTTGTCTTGTCAGCAACTCAGAGATTTTGGGCTGCCCAGTCAGCACCTTTTTTTGTTAAATAAATTCTTTGTTTTTTGGAACCTTGAAACTGCCTGCATCATGGGTTCATTCCTGCCTAAGAATCATAACACTCTCTCTGCTTTTATGTTCTGAAAAACCTTGCAGACTTACAAAAAATAAGATTTTGACAACTTTTGGGAATTGGTTGTTTTTTGGTTGTGTGGTATGATGTCTGAGTCAGGAGAGATGATCGGTTCAGATCAGACAAATAAATAGCAAAACAGCTCAGGGGGCTGTGCCTTTTTGTCGAACGTTCAAAAATAAACTTGCGAGCAGCTCCAGAACTGTGCAGCTTTATTGAATTCTGCTGTCACTGCGAGACTGACAGGCAATCTGACTGCACCGAATCACGACCCCTACGTCGTCCCCGTATGCAACGCCGGGTGATACCCACAACGAATTCAGCTTCTGCGTGGAGTCACTGCTTCTGCCATTCTTCAATTAAAAGTTTTTCAAAATGCATGATTAAACAAGGGAATCGATTCTGCACTTTTGAGCAAGATAACAAAAGAGAAAGTAATGCGCTGCTTCAGACACAGACAACATAAAACAATTCAATTTTTAACTCTGAACTTTACAGTTGTCCAAATAATATAAGGTTTAAAAATTAAGCTGTAACACAAGTTTTAATAAAAACATTGTAATTAAATTGAAATTGCAACATTTTTGTTTATTAAAATTTAGAAATATACAAATTTGGTTTTAGTTTGTGCTGCAAAATAATTTTAATAAAACTCATTAAATGTTAAAAATGTTCCAGAATCTCAACACAATGCTTAAACTGTTTTTTTTTCAATGATCTTAATTTTGCTGCAAAATGAATTTACTTGTAGGTATAAAAGAAAAACAAAGTGAAGTGATGGTAAGGGATCTTATGTTGAACAAGATGGCCATGATTTCTACACGCACCACAGGTCAGTTGGGTAAAAATCAATTTTTTAATCAATCTCCGAGTCCTTTTATGTCTTCAGGGTTTCCCTCCTCTCATTCCAGGAAGCACAGAGAAAAAAGCACATAACTGCATTTCTCCGTCACTCTGTGCTCTCAGGCTCACACCCTCGCAGCCTCTGTCTTTTGCCCCGTATTTCTCTTTAACAATATAAATCCATCTGGTCTCTCCCATGTGAGCAGCAGTCCGTTCAGTGAGGAGCACACAGAGCCGCAGAAATAAGTGCCTCTGCACCAGCATGCTGAAGTAAACACACCTTCTGTCCATGTTTTCATTCAGGCCTGGTCAGTTTTGATCCAGTGGACATGCCAGTAAACGACATTCATTCGTAGCGTCGTCCTGAGCCGAGGCAGCGTTTGTTAAACTTGGTTCAAGGAAAACAAAATGTTTCTCAACAAATTATTTCCCTCTGTGTACATTCTAACAGTGCTGCCAGATGCTTACTTCTGATTTATATTGCTCTTTGTGAATTAGCATTCAGAAGCTACTTTTTAAGTCTAAATCCACATCCTGCCCTAAAGCCATCACTAATCATTAACCACTGCTCATAACTGAAGATGATGATTTGACAGACCAGTTTTCCAGGACTTGAAGCCATTGTGGCCCACACTAAACACTGTCATCCTCTACTGAGCCAGGATGTTGATGTGTTAATAAAACAGCAGGTGAGCTGCGTTCAAAGACATTAAATTTATTTTGTGGGATTCTTGTTATTAAAATACTTTCATTTGACTCAGTTTTTTCTTATTTCAAGAATCTTACCAAGTAAAATTTTCTTACTCCATTCGCAGAAATTTTTGACTTGAGTCAAATTTTCAGGCTAACAAGACAAAAAATCTTACACTTTCTGAAAACAAGATTATTATTCTTACACATACACAATCAGTTCTTGTTTAGTAAATCAGTCTTGGCAGGTTGACACATTCTCTACTGTTGAAATTAGGTCCATTTTTCTCTGTGAAACTTTTGCTGTTACTGTCTCTGGTAAACTTAATCAATTTTCCAGTTTTGCTGCTGCAAGCTGGGACTCCTGGGTGAGACTTAATGATGATCTTTCCCTTTTACCCTTTTAATAAGGTATCTTGATCTATATCACAAACCTCCCTGCTCTACCTTAGACTTTGTTTTCTCCCACAGGAAGCTGTGGTCCTGGAGATAAATCTTTCACATCGACAGTCGCTGGCCAACAGTAAACAGACGCTGCCAGTGTTTGATTGCTGTCCCCTCACCTCCAACTGAGTCGTGCAGATGGCCCTTCTCTCTGACTCTGTCAGAGTTTCTGCTATTCAGGCTGTTTTCGTGCCACTTTGCTCGGATCAAATTATTATTAATAAGAATAAAGTGTTCGGTTAAAATGAACTGTGATGTTTCTTGTTTGTTTTCGAGCTGGTGCAGCGTATGGGACTAAATTAGACTGAACTGAGGAAACAAGGCAAGCGACACCTTGCAATGAGAAGGTCACAGGATTGCATCTCAGCCTGCCATCTTTCTGAGTGGAGTTTACATATTCCCTCTGTGCAAGCATGGGTTTTCTCTGTATACTCTAGTTTTCTCCCAATGACTGGATGCTTACATGTTAAGTTTCGTAACTCTCAATTGTCTCCGTGTCTATCTGTTGGACTTGACTTGTCCTCTGCCTCTCTCACAGTGACTGGAAAGGAAAAGCATCTAAAGATGGTGGATGGGAGAGAAAAAGCTCTTGTTTTTTTTTTTTTTTTTTTTTTTTTTTTTTTTTTTTT
>NW_013953793.1:74033-76402 GCF_001266775.1 Austrofundulus limnaeus
AAAAAAAAATTTTTTTTTTTTTTTTTTTTTTTTTTTTTTTTTTTTTGGTTTGGATGTATTTTGTGTTAAATGCTGAAAAAACCTTTTCTGAGCTTTATATCTTTGTATCATGTTATAATGTCATCCCCTAATCCAAAACATACCTAGGATGTTGCTTTGACTCATTCAAGCATGTTTGAGAAATCCTTGAATCTCCTGTGGTAGCCTAGCCTGGCCCTTGCCTTCCTGCGCAGTTCAGCTTAATTCTAGTTTCCCTTCACTGCTCCGTCCAGGATTTTTCCCATAGACCAGGATTTCTTTGGTAGAATTTTACCTGGACCAATCAGCAAACAGAAGGAGGAGTTTTGAATGACCTCGTCGACTTTCTGCATTGTCTGCTAATTTAGCAATGGCAGTGGAGGAAGTGAATGAAGCCAGTCCGTGTTGAYARGKYTTCCAAATTAAATTAAATTTGTCTGACAAAGCAGCAGCTCTCATTCACAGCTGTCTCATTTGCTCGGTACTTCTCTCCTCTCAGTAGGGTTGGTTACAATGTACGCAATTTCTGGTTAGCTTCTTAGCCTCCGTCACAGTGAAACTGTCACACATATATGTCGCGGCCAACCGATCCAATTGTTTTAAACTTCAACAGAGGCCACGCCTCCAACAAGCAATCGCTTCTCAATAGCTGAGAGTCCAGACCCTCGTATGAAGCAAAGCAAAAAACAAGGGGCTGGTTTTTACCAGGCTAGTGGTGTCCATATGGAGCTGCATAAACACTTTCTGGTATAAAGCCCCTCCTCTGAGTTCAGTCTGCAGCTGAGGTCCTGCCTCCCCCGAAGCATTGTTGTGAAGAGGTCCTGAAGTGGGAGAGTCTGAAACCGTAGGAGGTTCCTTAAGGGACAGAGGCCAATGTCAATGTGTTCAGATAGACTGTGATGCAAAAACCAATTTATATTTGTTATATACAGCATTTTCATATCAGCTGAAGGTAACATGACAACTTGATTGGGGTACAGATTTAAACAGATTTTACATAATGCACCCCCCTATAAATAATGGCTCTGCCAAGCCAACAACACACGAATTAATGAAGTAACAGTGAAGCCTGTTTGGTCAGTAATTTGTTTCCTATGCATTTTCTTATTGATTTTATATATTTGCTAAAAATTGTTTAGGCTATTTCCACCACAGACTGCCACACTGCTGAGAAACAATGTTGCAAAATGAGAGGATTTAAACTAAATCAACCCATTTTAGGACAACAGAGCGATAACAAGATGCAGCAAATTGAATTCTTTGGATTAATGTCGGGAATAGATGGGGCCTGTCCAATGTCCTGAAAGTGCTGGAATGTTTCAGGACTTTAGACAGTGTGAAGGATTGAAGGAACTGTAAAGGACCTGTCCAAAGTCCTGAAGGTGCTGGAATGTTCCAATACTTTAGACAGCGTAAAGGACTGAAAGAACTGTCCAAGGTCCTGAAGGTGCAGGAAGGTTTCAGGACTTTAGACAGTGTGAAGGACCTAAGGAACTGTTGATGAACCCGTCCAAGGTACTGAGAGTGCTGGAATGCTTCAGGACTTTAGACGGTGTGAAGGAGTGAAGGAACTGTCGAAAGTACAGAAAGTGCTGGAATGTGTCAGCACTTCAGACAGTGTTAAGGATTTAAGGAACTCTCCAAGGTACTCAAGCTGCTGGAATGTTTCAGGACTTTAGACAGTGTGAGGGATTGAAGGAAAAGTTGAAGGACCTTTCCAAGGTCCTGAAAGTGCTGGAATGTTTCAAGACTTTGGACAGTGTGAAGGATTGAAGGAACTCTCCAAGGTCCTGAAGGAGCTGGGAAGTTTCAGCACATTAGACAGTGTGAAGGACTGAAGGAAATCTCCATGGTCCTGATGGTGCTGGAATATTTCAGTACTTTAGACAGTGTGAAGGATTGAAGGAACTCTCCAAGGTCCTGAAGGTGCTGGAATGTTTCAGGACTTTAGACAGTGTTAAGGATTGAAGGAACTCTACAAGGACCTGAAGGGACAGGAAAGTTTCAGGAAATTAGACAGTGTGAAGGATTGAAGGAACTCTCCAAGGTCCTGAAGGTGCTGGAATGTTTCAGGACTTTAGACAGTGTTAAGGATTGAAGGAACTCTACAAGGACCTGAAGGGACAGGAAAGTTTCAGGAAATTAGACAGTGTGAAGGATTGAAGGAACTCTCCAAGGTCCTGAAGGTGCTGGAATGTTTCAGGACTTTAGACAGTGTTAAGGATTGAAGGAACTGTTGAAGGCCCTGTCAAAGATCCTGAAGGAGTTGGAATGTTTCAGGACTTTAGAAAGTGTGAAGGATTGAAGGAACTCTCCAAGGTACTGAAGGTGCTGGAATGTTTCAGGACTTT
>NW_013953793.1:77402-77895 GCF_001266775.1 Austrofundulus limnaeus
AGTGCTGGAATGTTTCAGGACTTTAGACAGTGTGAAGGACTGAAGGAAGTGTTGAAGGCCGTGTCCAAGGTCCTGAAGGTGCTGGAATGTCTCAGGACTTTAGACAGTGTGAAGGACTGCAGGAACTGTTGAAGGACCAGTCCAAGGTACTGAAAGTTCTGGAATGTATGAGGACTTTAGAAAGTGTGAAGGACTGAAGGAACTGTTCAAGGCCCTGTCCAAGGTCCTGAAGGTGCTGGAATGTCTCAGGACTTTCGACAGTGTGAAGGACTGAAGGAACTGTTGAAGGACCTTTCCACGGTCCTGAAGGTGCTAGAATGTATCAGGACTTTAGACAGTATGAAGGACTGAAGCAACTTTTGAAGGACCTGTCCAAATTCCTTAAGATGCTGCAAAGTTTCAGGAATTTAGACAGAGTGAAGGATTGAAGGAACTGTTGAAGGACATGTCCAATGTCCTGAAAGTGCTGGAATGTTTCAGGACTTTAGACAGT
>NW_013953794.1:0-483 GCF_001266775.1 Austrofundulus limnaeus
AATCATCAATATTAAAACAATAAAAGGCTTGAACTACTTCACTTGGTGTGCAATGAATCTAAAATATGAGAAACTTAAGTACATTACAGAAAATAATGAACTTTATCACAATATGCTAATTTTTTGAGAAGGACCTGTATGTGTCACACAGACAAGAACAACCTCAAGAAGTCCACACAAGAATTATGGCATGACCTATATAGAAAATCATTAAATTTATAGCCACCCCAACCTGACTATCTTTTTGTGAATGTAAACAAACTGTGTTTGTTTCTTTCAGGAAAAAGAGGAGCGCTACCTAATGCTTTTCTCTAATGTGCTGGTTATGCTCTCTGCCAGTCCCCGGATGAGTGGCTTTATTTATCAGGTGAGATGGAGTGTGCTTTAGTTTTCATGGCAGTCAGACGTCTTTGAAGATGAAAATTCTTCCACTTCTTTTTGTTTTGTTTTTTTTACTTGATTTTTTTTTTTTTTTTTTTTTTT
>NW_013953794.1:1740-10446 GCF_001266775.1 Austrofundulus limnaeus
CACACACACACACCGCTCCATCGTTATCTGCTTTGTCTGAAAGAGACACACACCCACGTGCGCTCCATCAAAGTGCTTTGGATGTTTTAAGTGAAATTTATGGAAGTTTGAGTTAAAGCAAGAAAATATAATAAAAGGAAAGTTCAGTCTCACCTTAATGCGGTGGGGGTCATCTGCATTCACTCACCAGCTGTTTCTCTCCAAAAGCCACACAGAAATAACCACCTTTTAGTCCAACATTATGCACACTATTAGTTGTCTTTTTATACCCTTATTTATACCATTATGACTCAACCTGTTTTCCACAGCTATTTTAGTTACTCTGTACATTATAACTGAGAATGACACTCAGGTGGGCGAAGCCCAGACCACTTAGTGCAAATACTGAGGTGGTGCAGAGTATTCTTGAGGAGGACAGTGCCGTTATCTCAGTCCACCTCAGACCCCTAGTGGCAACACTTAACCACTTAAGGGACCTSTGGATCTGTCTTAAATGTCTGGTAGAGTAAGAGTGATTCTTAGACTTAAGAATTTTGATAACTGGCATTTACACTTACGTCTGAAGGTAGGAGCAAATTTAAGAAATTCTCATAACTTAGGTATAAAATTCCACGTTAAGAAGTTTGATAAACACAGGCCCAGATAATGTGTTGCTAACTGAGGACAAACCCCACTTTTGTAAATTGTTAGGAAGAGACCGCCACACCTGCCTGGTGGAGACGTAATCCCACCCGGTTTGACTTTATTGATCTTGAACAGTTGTAATGTTGGCTCCTCTGCAGATGCTGCTCTCAGCTCAGCTCACTGCAGCCACATAAACAAACACGCCCACCAAGGTTTGACCAATCACACAAAGTTCGACACACAGGTCTGTGAGAACTAGTTCTAAATGGGAGCGTTGCACAAGACGGGGTGGTTAAAGTAGCAAACTTTGCAGTTTTCATCATGCACCCACAGAGGCGAAACYTGAGAGTTGGTCTCATTTAAATGACTTTACTTCCTCGTGCTGTCAGACTTCTACAGAAACTCCTACTGCTCAAGAAGACAGCCTATTGGTTAATCTAAGACAGATATTCTCCAGACAGTCTTCATTTTTAACTGCTTACATTGTAAATTAGGGCAAATTAAACACAGACCTAAAATGTAGGATATTTTATCTTGCATATGAATAGAGGGCATTTTTACACAAATTAGAAACTTTACAATTCCTGTAGGTTTTGAACCCATGTTGTGTCAAGAAGCACATCCAGAATTAATGATGCCCAAGTTATTTTTTTCTCTAGCTTTTCATTTTAGTTTTTAGGTGTTGATGTTAGTCCTTTTTTCACAATGTGTGTATGTGTGTTTTTTTTTTTTTTTTGTGGGTTTATTTATTTTTCTCCCCATTTTTGTCTATTTTAGGGAAAAGTGTTGCTAACGGGCACCACACTAACAAGACAAGTAGAGGATTCAGACAGCGCACACTATGCATTCGATATCACAGGTTTGCATTGGAAATACTGGACAAAAGTCACTTCTTAAATTAAAGTGAAATAAGTTAGATGTGTGAGAGATGATGTAATGGTCGAATAAACGTTTTAGATGAAATGTTTTTTTTTTGACAGTTTTAAGGCTTTACATTAGCTTTATTTTTTTTGTACATACAAAGTTTATTCAATATATTTCTGTATTTACTGGTTTATTAGGGGGGATAAAGTGTTCCAACTAGCCACAGAACTGAATGTCTCCTTTGAAAATGACAAATATGAACATAAATGAGGCATGGAACTGAGATAATCTATTAAAATCAGATCCTAAATTAGAAGTGTCTGGACATCTYTCTGTGGAAATGTAAAACACTAGAACACAAGCACCAGAATATGTTGGTGTTTCATAAGTTAGGACAGGTTTTGCATTTTTAGGCACACCTTTATAAATCCCAAAGACATTTAATGCTCATTTAAAGGGAAAATGGATCTGAACAAACAATTTAAATGACATCTGCACACCTTTAAATAGTTTATTTTATGGTGGTCTTGGTTTCGTTAGATGTTATCAGTGGGTCTTATTAGCATTGTCTGTCAGTGTATATTGTTTTCACTAAAGGGACTTTCTCTTTTTTTTCTTTTTTTTTTTGCTCTAGGAAGCCTGATCGACCGCCTAACGGTGTTCTGCAGCAGCCCTCAGGAGTTACAAGAATGGCTGGAACACCTGCAGCCGTTTACCAAAGGAGGCAGCCCTGCAGGGACCATCTCAAAGGTCAGAACGCCCACGCATTTAAAAACAAATGCAAATGCTCATACAGTAAAACGTAAAAACAGTACCAAAAGTGAGCCTCACACTATGATTTAAGTGTTAAACCTCAAACTTCTCACCCGGACATGACAGACGCCACTGAACTCACAGCGCTCCGTTCATTTCGCTTTCTTTGATTTTAATTATGTAGAATGTAGAAGGCAAGCTGCTGAGCACGGTCGGCGTCCCCTCACATCCACCCCACCTGGGCGGCATCAGTGCTGTGGGTCGAGGCCCCCTGGAACCGCCAAAGATCAGCAAGCCTTGGTCCCTCAGCTGTCTGCGGCCTGCACCGCCGCTGAAGCCCTCCGCTGCGCTGGGCTACAAAGAGGTAGGAAATCGTGGAGCGGCGCAATGAAAACCCACACTTGATTTCCCATAATCAGTCATATGTGGTGCAGGGGTAGTCAGACGCTGCAAGAAGTCCATTTCCTCTACACATCCACTTTGGTCTCTAGTCAATCACAAAATTATTCAGAGCTCGTGGGGGTCTTGGTTTTTTTTTTTCTGCTGTTGTTGTCAAAATTCCCGAAAATAAAACCATCAAAACWCATTTCCAGTATTAGATAACTGAACATAAGATTGCACAAGTTCAGTTAAAGGTGGAGTTTCCGGACCTAATTCTTGTAATTGTTTTGTGGCAAGAATAACGAGGACATAAGGCTCATACTTGCTCGACTTAATTTTGATTTAATGCAGACAGATTTTGGAGTAAATTTGCATAAAAAAACAACTTTTCACAAAACTACCTAATATAAGTTGTTTCTTCTCTTTTAAATCCAATATTCTACCATTAGTGTCGCAACAAGCATCAGCACGTCATTTAAAGGAACAGGTGTGAGTTGTGTTGTCTGATGGCAGAAGGTGTTGCTGTTCTGTGGAAGTAGATATTCCACTAACGTCTGCATGGTCAATGCGTGTGACTGGCATTTCAGAGCAATGAGTTCACGGGTGGTTATGAACTACTTATTGTTGTTGTTGAGCTCATGCTCCCTCTCTGTGTGGTCCATGTGGGGGCGGGAGAAGTGCTGACATGTCTGCACTTTTCATCCCTTTCAGTTATTACACATAGKTACCGCACAACGAGGTACTGAAAGTAAATTAATGTCACTTTTTTCTATTGACCTTTTTATTGTTTTCTGAAATGCTTTATATATAAGTTCAAATGCGAAAAAAAAAACTTGAAGGAAAATGTAAAGGTTTTAAGGATTTTGGGGAAAAAAGGAGAAATATGAAGCAACCTCTAGTTGTAAGTGAATAACTGTAAATGTATTTAAACATCATATGTTTAAATACTTGTCTTATATGAATTAAGGAAAAAAATACTGTAACAACTGCAGCAGTCTATTTCCTTATTTCCAAAATTTTTGTATAATGTCAAACAGTTGCTATGATCAGATTCATGACAAGCATAAAAAATATTGTTTCCTAATTTAATAATGATTTAAATATAAAGTTAAAATTACTTCGATTGGTTTATATATTTTTGTTTCTATATTTGCACTCTACAGATTTAACTGTGTTCTGAATATCCTCCCTTTTCAGCATAAATGGAGAAAGTTGGAATGTTCACTTGTAACTCTATCACACCCTTCTCTCATTGTAATTTTTCACACACATTTTCCCCTTTTTTTCTCTTTTTTTTCTTCCACTCTGCCTTCTTGTAGAGGATGTCTTATATCATGAAGGTAAGGTTAGATTAAACTCTTTTCTGTGCGTGTTTGTGGGTAAAGATGTGGGTTGGGGTTGCCTGTACGTGAGTATTTGTGTGTTCAGAGCTGACATGTTGCTCTTTTTGCTTCATTTCTTCTCTCGTTGTCATCTCGTTGGTTTCCTGTTTTCTGTAGCCCTGCGAGTCTCTCACCCCACCCCAGCTAAATTCCCTGAAAGGTTTCAGTCACCTTGTACTTTTMATCTTTTAAAATCCACTTCTGACGCAGTAATAGGAAAGAGATTCCACTTTCAAACGCTAGATATGGAGCTCAGTCGAGTTCGTCCCACAACAGTGGATTTGTTGGCACAGTTKAATAAATGTATGTTGACATCATAGAATAAAGGGGGGGAAACAGGCTGGAAATTGTTTTTCTGTTTTGGTTTGTTGCCATAAGTGATCCAAGTCATTCATGCTTCGTACACTCCACACTTGTCATAGTTAKCTGATGGGTAACTCTTTAGGACAAACATATATTCTTAAAAACATACTCACAAGCTCCTTCTATCTCCATGTCAGAGGGGAAAAAGGCACATAAATTGGTGTAAAGTCACTGCCAATGTGTTTTAAACGGGTCTAGCTTAAGGCACAACCAATCCTAACAGTAAAGTTTCAACATTCAGCTGAAATGATTCAACTCTACTACACCAACTGAGCTTGGAACCAATCTGAGCATTTATGGGAATCTAAAATCCCCTTCAGTTCTTCTAGAAAATGGGAAGCAGATTGGTTGTTTCCCCATGACAGACTGATACAATTTTCCCATTGTTAGGTTGTACCTCTCAGTTCCAACTATTTATACTGGAAAAATGATTTAAAGTACCAGTAATCAAGATGACAACTGGATGGTATCACTTCACACATCGACTCTACAGTTGCTCTTAGTGAATGTTAGTCATCACACCTCAGCTTTTTGTGTTCTGCAGAGGAAATTCTCTATGAATGTAAAAAAACACTTCATGAAACCACAAATCTTTTGTTTGAGATCAAAACCTCAGATTAGAGATTAATTTTTTCATTAAGTCAACAGCCTTGGCCTGTTGTCAAGTAAAAAAGATTCAATTAAATTTAATTATTACACGCCAATTCACAAGTGCCAAAAAAACATCTAATACATTTTTTCCATTATTAAAATAAGTGCAACTAAACACAGTAGCTTTATTAGCAATGAAACAATAAACTGCATGCAGGACAGTTTCTTAATCATTTTAAAACATCGCCTTCGTAAAGCATTTTCTGATACTCAAAATACTAAAAAATGACCCTTACTATCAGTTTTTTAAAATAAATAAGAAAAACGTTTGAAAATAGGGTAAATAATTTTAAATAAAAGTTAACATAATCCAACTGCAAATTGTCTCATTGCAGTTGTCCAACATTTTCTCCCACTGACCAAGTGGTTGTGATTTAATCTGGTTGATGCCCGTCATTTATGGCAGTTTACACAGTCTTTTTGTGATATGCCTATTGCACAGGCTGTTATCACAATTATGATAAATTTGCAATATATTGTGCAACTCTACTCCAAATTCAATCATAGTAAATTTATTACGATATAAAACATTCACATTCAGTACTCCTTGGCAACAGTTGGAATAAATCGTTTCTTTGAAAAGGAATAAACCTAGCAGAATTGGGCTCAATTAGTGACCATCTGCCTTGACGGGCTGGGGGTCAGGAAAGCAGGAAAGAGATGTAAACGATCACAGAAAGACAGGTCCAGATGTTTTTTTTTTATTTTTATGAGTGAAAAAACACTAACTGTAATAATAACAGAACTAACTGCATGTACAAATGTACAAACATGGAAATTAGCTGGAGTAAAGACAGCCACAGAGTGATTTATAACATAATACTGTATATAAATATATATTAATTCTGTTTGTAACTCCCTGTCAGACCGGTTACATTCCAGCCACCATCACATGCTTACTGCCTTGTTCGTTGACGGTTCTTTTGTTCTCTGATGCGTGTACGTTCGGGATTCACATCCCTGTGAGCTTGCATTCTGTTTGGACTGGAGCCTCCGCTTTCAGCGAAAACTTTTGCGTTTGCAGAGGTGTGTTTTTTAATTGAATCGTTGCGCTCCTCCAGGACTCCAGTAAGAGCCCACGGCCCATGAAGAAGTTCCTGCCCGGCAACAGGAAAAAAGAGCGCAAAGCCTCTGATGACGAGATTCAGATCAGGAAAAGTATGAACTTTAACTTTTTATCAGAAGGTTTTACTTCCCCAAGAATAGAATTGCTCGTGCCGCAATGACACGTTCTACATATCGTTTTTTTTTTTAATGGTAAAATCTGATTTCTGCCAGGCACCGCTGCTCTGGAGGAGGATGCTCAGATACTTCGGGTGATTGAGGCGTACTGCACAGGAGCCAGCACACACCAGAACACCACAGGTTGGTTTGTAGAACATATTAAAACACCAGGGATGCCTTTTTGTTGTAGTTCTTTTTTTATCTTGCCTTTTCAACAGCTGGTCTAGTCCCAAACAAAACTCTTTGGTTTGATTTGTTTGCACATCTGCAGCAGTGCGGAAAGAGAGCATCCCCCAGATGCTCCTGCCTGAAGAGGAGAAGATCATCGTGGAGGAGATTAAAAGCAACGGACAGACGGTTATTGAGGAAAAGTAAGGATGTGGTTACTTCAAAGAATACGTTCTTTACTGGGAAGATGTTAATCTCGCAATATTGTAATTATATTCATATTTTTAATATTGATCCTGTWTAAGCTCTTGAGACAGAATCACCTGAAAAACTTTCTGTACAATCCCAGTATTTACCTTGCACGAGATGTAAAACTTCTATATCATTAAATGTTTTTTTGTTTTTGTTTTTCCATTCTATTAAGTGCTGTTTTTAATTTTCAGGAGCCTGGTCGATGCTGTTTATGCTTTAAAGGATGAGGTTCATGAATTGAAAAAGGCAAGTGAGATTTCTTATGATAAATCAAATCATTAATGGGTTGTGTAGGTTTCATTACTCACCATTTTGAAGAAATGCAGAGGCTGTGAGAGGAAATTATGACTGAGAAAGTTTTCTTTCTGGTCTACATGTTGTCGTTTTTTTGTGTTTTCTTTGTTTCTTTTTTTTTTTGTATAAGTCTGTACACCCAATAACAACAGATTTCGGGGAAGTCAGCAAAGAAATGCTGAACTAGTCAAAAGAGTTTAGATATATTTAAGCTGAAGGGATGATTGTTGTCTTATCTACCTCTGGTGTCTTTGAGGTTTTGTGTTTAGTTTTCTTTAGTTTCCCTCTTGTAAGTGATTCTCAAGAATTGCTTCTCTATTTATGGAAGCCTGCACACCTAAATGTGTGAATGCTTATCAACATTCACCCTTATGAGATCTTTTTTTTTTCTTCCGTACGTTCTGCAGTTTTTGTGCTATTTCAACAATATCAAAACTTTCATCTCCTTCCGGGCATTACAGGAATGACTTTTGGTACTTCAGTAATTTATGCTTTTTGAGATATTTAGCTTTCTCTACCTTTTTTTTTCTTCTCATTAAAAATGAATGGGTCTGCCTTCAACATCCTTAAAATCATTTAAATGTTCTTAAATCATTACAGTATGTTTTACTTTTTGTTCTGGTCCTGCTTTTTTAACTTTAATTTCAGCTTCATTCAGCCTGTGTTTTGCTGATTTCAGGTTTTGTTTTTTCTGACCATTTTACGTTATTCTCTTTCTAATTTCAATATTTAGCATCTTTCAGCTTTTTTCTTCTATATTTAGCTTGTTATGCTTCTTTCAGTTGCTTTCTGCCAGTTTCAACTGTTTTTGATTTTAGCTACTTTTTAGCTAATTTGGTTTTTTTTTTTCAGCTAAATTCACCATTTTGTGATTTTAGCTTCTTACTGCTTAATTCGGTAAATGTGCTCTTTGTTTTTATGTCTTTTTTGTGCTAATTTCAGCTACTTTTTCTACTTATTTTATCCTAGTCTCAGCATTTTTAGCTTTTCAGCAATTTTTCAGCATTAAGCGTTTACACTGCATTTTTGCAGAAATACAAATGCCAAGTTGAACTTTATTTTACTGTCTGATTTACAAGCTTATTCAAAGATTCAAAGTGTTTATTGTCATATGCACAGATAAAAGACATGTTTCCCTGAGCAATGAAATTCTTACTTTGTCGTCCATTTTTTGAGTGCCGAGAGATAACCATATTAAAAAAAGAAACGAATCATCATCGAAAGGACACAAACAATGTTGATTAGATAAAAAGAAGAGACTAAACTAAGGATATTAACATCAGAAGGGAACAATTTAATAATGACAACAAGAAGGGAACTGTAAGTGTAATGTGCAACAGGTAACAGTCTGAAATGTGCACATGTGCAATAATCTTAAGCAGAAGATTGTCACGTTCAGCTATTTAAGAGTCTGATGGCAATTGGGAAAAATGAGTTCTGCATGTCACACTTCTGTACCTCCGGCAGGCGTTTGCGGTCCATAGTGGTGGCACTGTTTTACCAGGCTGTGATGCAGCTGGTCAAGAAAATAGAAAATAGATAAAATATATAAAATAGATTTTCAAAAAGATAAAAGATTATAGCTAATACAGTAAAATTAGAATCAGCAAACTCTACATGAAACTCTTTATCCCAACCCTGGACCCGAGGTGTCTAATCCTGGTCCTGGAGGGACAACAGACTTCTGCAGAACTTGAAGAGGTAATTGAGTCAATGAGTCAGGTGTGTTGAAGCAGGGAAACAAGTAAAA
>NW_013953794.1:10546-20586 GCF_001266775.1 Austrofundulus limnaeus
GACCAGGATTAGACACCTCTGAGTTAGGTGTTCAGCACCACTTTCTAAAACAGAGAAGCAGCTGCTCCACTTCCTCTATTAATCATTATTCAAAACTGTTGAGTTATTTTTTTTTGTTTCACATATTGCATGTTTCACTTGTCCTTTTTTTAAATAGTTTTTTAATCACTCATCAGTTTGTATCATTTTATAGACCTGAATTTCTAATTTATCCTTCATCGTGGTTGCCTGTAGCTAAAAGTAATCGAATGGTTATTAGTTAATAGCTCATAATAAAAGTGTCAACTAGCTCGGTTTAAAATGTTCATGGAAGCTACAAAAACTGCAGTTCTCTGAAATATATTGGGTAAAAATAACAATATTAAAACAAGTGGACTAATTATGAAACTGTATCAGAACTTTGAAATATGCTCTGTGCTGAAGAACGGTGCTCTAACCGGCACCGTTACGTCACTTGATGCAAGCGGTGTAGTTGCCCCCCGCAAAGAATTACAGCGTRTTTAGCACAGTTTTCTCAGGCCTGGAATAGGTGCTTAGACAGCAGAAATAAAGATCCATTCGAACCACTGTGGTGGAAACTTCCCATCCCTGTGATGCTATTGAGAACTAGCTGTATCACGCTAGGTTGTGTGGTCTGCTGGTGCACTTTGAAATTAGGCCAAATCAGACCTCTGCTTTCCTGAAATCAGGCATTGATCGTAATTATGATGATGCTGAAACCAACAGGAGCCATCATGATGCCTGTGCCAGTTATACAAAGTATAATTTGTTATTAAGTTTAACTGTTTAGRCTTTTCTGTAGCAGGTCCAAAACTGTGGAATGATCTACCACTACATGTCAGACTGTCTCCTTCCCTCTCACTTAGGGCTGGGTATCGATTCAAATTTCCCAAATCGATTCGATTTGATTCACGATTCACAACGATTCATAACAATTCAGGGCGATTCACAATTCAGTGTGATTGATTTTTAAATTAAGGATATGCAGGAACACATTAATTTTGATATGTAAGACATTCTCAAAGGAACTAATTCTGTAAATAGTAGAAACTAATTCTAACTTGGTGCATTGGTAAAATTATAAACATTAAGGGCAAACTTGTAAATTGGAGTTTAATCTTGGAACAAAACTATCTCAAGTTTCAAAGYGTTTAAACTAAAAACGAATTGCAAGAGAAAGTGTTGTTGGATACATCAGTTTTTTTTTTAAGAAAATAAGAATAATTTTCTTGATCATGAAGAAGTGATGGAATAAGGTTGCAGGAGAAGAGGTGGGTTAATATAAGTGTTTACTTCTGCCTACTCTTTTGAGTGTATGATAATTGTTTATTTGTAACGCTTCTGTTCAATAAAACTTATTAACAAGAAGAAGGAAAATAAAAGTACTTCAGCTAAAACATTCCACCACTGTGAATTACATTAAGATGTTTCTAAAATTTATAAATAAAATTGGTAATAAAACTAAAGGATTTTGTTAGACTAACATCTTTCACACATTTATACATGCTGAGGAGAACAGTTTCAGTCAGATATTTACATACCGTAGTTTTGGTCCGACCACGGGAACCAGCCGTTCAAAGCTTCGTTTCTCGCTACCGCGTCCGAGTGCAAATCTTCACAAACAAAAGTTGTCATGGCCTCTGTTGTCTTTAAGTGTTAGTGATTCTTTGTTTCTTTTGTTTTGCCCCAGACAACTTGTTGTCGGGAGCTAACATTAGCACTGACCTAAACCTACGGCAAGCCAGTAGTGACACACAACACGGAAACGCGCAGCTTCATRGCACACAACACCTGTGGGGAAAAAATCGATCTCGTGACTTATGAATCGAACTTCCCAAATTTGAACGAGAATCGATCCAGATCGATTAAATCGATTTTTTTTAAACCCAGCCCTACTCTCAATCTTCAAGTCTTGTTTAAAAACACACTACAGTACTACTCCCTTGCCTTTGAGTCTGAGTGAGATGGTGCAAAACCTCACTCTGTATCATAACTCTGTTCTATATATACTGTAAATGCTCCGTATTTTGATTTGTATTTTGACTGAAATTTAAACTATGTCCTGTTGTTTCTGTCTATTGTACAGCACTTTGGTTGGCCTTGTGCTGTTTAAAGTGCTTTATAAATAAAAGTTGTAGTGGTAGCTGAAAAATGGACTTAATGTACCACGTATGCCTCATGAGGCATACGTGGTACATTATGTCAATTTTTAAGGGAAAATATCATATAAGGGCTTTTGGTCCTGTTATTTTAAAAAGCCTAAATCAGAATGATTGTGGAAAATGTTTTTTTTTCTCACAAATGACCACAGAAGAAGTTCTGAATCAAAACATTTTGCTCCACATTCTGCCCTGTCCCCCACCCACCACCCTCCTTTCAGTCTCTTACATCGACTCCCAGWCAGACCTGTACAGCAACTGACAGAAACATTTAACTATAGAAAACTCTAAAACAGAAACAGTACACTGGAAAAAAAGGCAACTCTAAAAGTATTTAAATGAGTTTTTTTTTCTTTTAGCTTAAAATGCATAAAACAATCTACCAATGGAACAAATGAAGATTAACTGGACAAGATTGGATCCAGGTTCAACTTAAAACAAGATTAGAAAATTATATTTTAAGGCGAATTATCTTGAAGTAAGCCTTCCTGACTAACATTAAGTGTTTTCACAGCTATATAAGTTTTCCCCAACCTGTTATCACATTTAACAAACATTACACAGATGTATTGCCCTAAATTCAAAACATTTCAGCATTTATTATAAGATTAAAAATGAAAGCTGTTCTTACACTTAAACACTCTTATTGCATTCAGCATCCAATGCAACAACCAATTCTGCTATGCTTCTTTTTACAGTCGTTTAGTCATTTAACTCTTAATAAAATAAAATAAAACCTTTGCAGTGATCAATAAAGTAGATTTGTTGGTAACTATAACTACACTTTATTTAGCCTTACCTAATCATTAATAAATGGTTACTTAATGCAGAAAACATCAATTAAAGATGATTCATGCTTATTAAGCTATAAATTAACWCATTWATTAATGCTTTCCCATAAAGACCAACTACTTCCAAAACCAACATACTCATTCTTTATTCATGRTTAATTARTCATGAATTTTTTTCAATATACTGTTTGTAAATGTAATGCTCATCTAACTMTACTTTCACACCATGTGTTAGACATGTATAAATAGAAATGACTCAAATCTTTAAGACTATTTTACTTATCAAGATTGTCAAAAATGCTTTTTCTTAAAACAAGTTTGCMTTATCTCACCTAAATTTATCTCTGTAGATGCTTTTAGCTTACATTAAGTGCAATGAGAGGCTTTAACTAGACATGTTTTTAAAGCTGTTCTGTTTACTGTTTTAGTTAAATTTCTGAGCCAAAAAAAAAAACCCAGAAGAAGAAAATTGTAATATTTTAGCTTCAAATGATCTGAGCCTTCATGCAAGCTCTTCGACAGCATCTGTAGCTTAATAGAAGTTTAATTCTCTTCCAGGAGAACAAGTGGATGAAGCAGTTTCTGGAGGAGGAGCAGAAGTCTCGCAAAGAGCTGGAGAGGCTAGTTCGGAAACTGACCAAGCAGAAGAACGACTGCTCCTGGGAGGACAGCGGCCACTGAACACGTACCCAGTCCATCCTCGTCGTCGTTTCGTGACCTCTCTGGTGTGGGTCTCTTCATGTGAGCAGACCTCCGTCGGGGAAAAGTGTTTGTGTGGTTTATTTGAATCTTTGTTTTTGTTTTTGTGCATCTGCGTCATGTCTTCACATTTCAGCGTCACGTAGACTTTTGAATCTCGGAGCTCGATGGGACGTTTTCATGAGATCCTAACTGTCTTCCTGATCCAGTTTTGCTAAACGAGACCCCCAAAAAAAGGAGAAAAGGTGCTTCCTCCCTAACAGCTCACAATGTTTCTAGTAAACCGCCACATGGCGATTGGGACTGTAAAGTCTCCCCAAGCAAGTGGAACAATTTTGGACAAAGATGTAAAAAGAAAAGCCCCATCATGGCGGCTTTCAGCTTCAGCTGGAAAAAGAAAAGGAGTACAAAGCCATCGAGCTGAGCAGGGTTTTTTTCTTGCACACACTTCTCTTTAAAACAGGACTGATGATGATCTCTGACTCATGACTTTTTCACTGTCATTTTTTGGTGATAGGGCTTCCTTACAGGGAAAAATCTGATCATGTGGATTTTTTTATGTTTCCTTTTTTTTTTTTTTACTTTTACATCATACATTGTCAAGGCTATTTTTAAAAGCTCCTTGTATTAGTCTCCAGTCCACCTCTATTACTGTTTATTTAAAAACTGCATGAATGTACAGTGTTTCTACATCATGGATTCTGCATCAGAAATGTGATAATCAATATATTCAAATATGGAGTCCAAACCTATCAGGGATGTATCTGCTTTATGAAATAGGAAATACTTAAAGTAACTCTGTACCATAGAGTTATTGGCATCATAGGTGATGCAAACTCTTAATCTTATCACTAAACTATATCTATATTCAAGAGTCGTTTTAACATAATAAAAAAATATGTAGCCTTTTTTATTTTGGATTCATAAAATATAATCTGTATTTATTGTTAGCCCAAGCATTTAGAGCCTTAGATGTAATTTGCAAAGGAAACAAAAACCTTTTTCTTTTATTTTGAAAGAGGAAACAAATGCTAAAGCAATAAATTAAACCTTTGATGTAGGGTTCTGTGGAGAACTTATGAACAGTCAATATCTTACTCGTCATAGTTGCTCTTTAAACAAACAAAACAAAAACAAAAGTTTGTCAGACTCATTTTTTAGCAGGTCATGGTCCTAAGAAGCTGCAGACAGAACCATTATTTAGACACTGATGAACATCAGACTCGTTTCTGTGATTCGTAGACCACATTTCCATGGTGATTAAATGAACAGACCGCATCCTGCGCAGAGTCGGTGTCCACTCTTTACTGTTCAGCACGTGCATGACCTAGATCAAAATACTGACAATCTGAAACAAATTTCTGTCTTGATTCTTGATTGTGTTGTTCTGCTGCCTTTTAATCAGTGACAAACCATCAAACCCATGATGGTTGAGTGGTTAAACCAGGTGATGATTGATTGAACATCACCTTCACTTGTGTTTTGCGTCTGCTTGTTTATGTGGACACAGAGACAGAAAAAGTAGTTTTAAATTAAAAATGACAGAGACACAAGATGTTTTACTGTTTAAAGTACAGTAAAGAGTAAAAACGGAGGGCTCAAATTCAGTTACACAAGGGGGCCAAAATTCAAACCTTGGTCCAAGCCAAGATTAGGTTTCTGTCAATATTTATCAAACAAATGACTCCTTTACAAATCAAATTATATTTACCAAATTGTAGTATTTAGAGCATACATAACCTAACAGATAAAGTAAAAGATTAAATTTAAGAAGGCATCGTTAGCATTCATTTCTTGTCCTACACTCTACCAACAGCTATTTTATTTATTATAGAGATACATTTTATCACAATCCAGCAATTCAGGTAAAAAAAACTCACTAAATATCCAACTATTTAGACTTCAAATAAGAACAGAATACAGAAAAATATAATTAAATTACTTACTGACGATTACTGAAAAATTCAAACTTCATTTTCATGGCTTAAAAATTTATTTTTAATGTATATTAAAAATCCTATTTAATTACATTTAAATTATCACCTTCAAGGCCAAATAAAATGCTAGTGAGGACCAGATATGGCCCACGGACCTCAAGTCTGACAGAGTAAAACATTAAAAAGGGACTTCCAATAATAACACTTTAACAATAACCAAGAGAAAAAAACTYCTTCTCCACAGTGAGGTTGTTCAAAGAGTTCTCTACAACAAAACACGTTATTAATAGTTCATAACATTTTCACAGAACCCATATTTAAAGTCTGAATTATGGCTTTAAGTAATGTCTGTGATGAGAGTTGAGATGGTTTTGTGTTGTCCTGGTCGAGTTACTGCAGAAGCAGAGAAAAGTAAGTTTGTGTGTTAGTGTGGAAAATGTCAAAAGTTCAAGTGCCTCCCAAAGGGGTCCAGAAACCCAAAACAGAGTGGGACTAAATCTGTAAAAGAAAAAGTTTATATATAAATATATATTCAAAAGTGTCATACGTGGCTCTCTGTACTAAGTTAGTTCAGACGACTAATGACTAAGTACTGTGGGTGTACATGTTTTGAGTGTGAAAACAAATAGCGCTCTGTTTTCTATTTAACGTGTGGCGAGTACCCACGGCTGTACATTTCCT
Organism: Austrofundulus limnaeus; assembly: GCF_001266775.1. NCBI lineage: Eukaryota > Metazoa > Chordata > Actinopteri > Cyprinodontiformes > Rivulidae > Austrofundulus > Austrofundulus limnaeus. Next base: position 16,814 of record NW_013953794.1, read on the forward strand.
CACCATGTTGATGGCGGCGTGCGCTGTCTYTGCTTTTTTGTTTTGTTTTGCTGCACTGCACAGAAGCAGTGACTGCTGGTGAAATGCAATAAGCGACTGCTCTACGGACTGACCTCTGGGTTAACCCCCGCAGTAGTCTGTCAGACCTGGAGGTCTTGCAATAATGAATCAAATTAATTACCCAAAAACAAACAAACTTTATTGTTCAGTTTGTCTGATTTGTTTGTTTGTTTTTTAATTCACATTCTTGGTTAAAAACCAGCTGACCTAGTTTCTTTTTTTTCCTCCCATCACATAAATGGTCTAAAATTATATTTGAAACTGCACCTCTGTGGGTAGTTCTGTTTTTGCACACAGCTTCACAGAAACCTTAGCGCTCTGTGCAGCGTATGAGGCAGCTGGTTCATCTGCAGAGGTGTCACTTTTGTGCTTTTAAAGACTCTTACTGTTYAAATTGTTGGAAATTGTCCAGTCCTCGAACCCTTTTTTTCCCCTCCATTCATCACTTTTTATTGCTTAAATTAATACTGTGGCTGTTTCCCCCGCCCTGTGAAGACTTCAGCAAGCACCACACACTGTAATTTGAAATTTCCTACAACCTCTGTGAGCACTTAACTGGTGAGAAAAGGTTGAACTCCAGTTCATCTGTAATTCAAATTCCACTGCACTGTTTTGTTTTTTGTTTTGTTTTTTAAGGACTGTTCTATGCAATTATTGTTGCAAGTATTGTATTCTCCCCTACARACCCTGTACCTTTATGTTTGGTTTGATTGTTCTTTTATTAAAAGTTTAATATAATAAGTACGGTTCAGTTCAATTAGTTTTAAACCCACGTGAAACGGAAACAKAAAACCCTGCTGCAATCTTTCTGGAAATCCTCAAAGGCAGGCCTTTTCCACGCCGCTTTCAGCACGTTGCTCATGATCGCGATCAGGAAACTCTGTGCACGGTGGAAGGAGTGACAAAGAGTCTGCGACATCCTGTGAGAGTGCTCTGCCTCTGCACACACACACACACACACCTCCAGAGAGATTCACACTTTCCATGTCAAGTGTGTGTTTGAGGCACTGACATAAGGTTTAGGTTCAACTGCTCCTCGAGTAGAGCTGTTAAACCCCAAGTTTCTCATCCCTAAACTATAATGTAATGAACATTTAGCTTATTATGAATTTAAAAGTGAATTGTCCTCTTTGCTGGGCTTTAAATTGTTTCACAAATCTGTTTTGAGTTGAACTGACTAAATCGTTGTTCAGAACTGGATCGATGTCCAAAATATAAATATAAGTACAGTTTTCCTTCAAAAATAAAACATGAAAAAATGAAAGTAATGGATTTCTCATATGGCTGGTTAATGAGAGAAAACTTTCAAAATCAAATGTGTGGTTTTTAGTATCCAGATAATTTTTTTAGCATTAAAAATCATATAATTTCACTTCTTTTTTATATTCTAGAAARATAACTCCATGGTGGTTGAGCTAAAATGCAAGGGAAGGGGAAAGGTTTGTGTAGAAAATGATCATAAAGGAAAAAAATAGCAGATCAACTGGCTTTAATTAACATTAACAATGAATGAATTTGGGTATTTTCACCTCTTTTAGGCTTAATAAAAAAATGTTTAGGAAAAAACTTTAAAATCTAAARTTAAAATAACATTTCATTCAATCTACATGTTTTACCATAATAAATACCAAACAAACATTCACAAAACATAGAAATACACATTTGTTATTCAATAAGTTATAGTTTGAAATGTGCTTTTTTTTTTTGTCTCAGTACCACTGAGATCTCAGTTTATCTTATAAATCCAGGCCTGTCCTCTTTGAATCAGAGTTTCCTGTCTTTGAGTTTGGGTCTGTGCACATTGCTCCCATAGGAGTCCTATAGTTTGTAAATCCCAAAGGTCGTTGCGCCTTCTTCGTAGTCCACAAGTGAGAGGTCCTGCACCCAGACGCTGAGCTGGTTTCCCTTCTCCAGCGTGATCACATCCTGTTGCGTGGCCGTGCACATCTGAGGGCTTGACGTGTCCCCGCTCAGGCTGCAGTAGGCCTTCATCACATCCTTGTCCTCTGCGGTTTCCCCCTTCCTCATCTTGACCCTGCTGGCCAGTGCGAGCTTTGGGTGGTCTTTGGAGAAGGTTACCCTGGTGTAGACGAAGTAATCGCCGGGCTCCAGGATGGTCAGCCAGGTGCTGTGAGAGTGGCTGACTTGCTTTCGAGCWGAGTGGGTTATGTCCCACTGGAGATAACCACCTGTAGAGGCTGAGGAAGGAGTTCGAGCAGTCATGTAAACCAATCGGAACTTATTTTTATTAGTAATAATATTTAAAGAAATAAGTTTAATGTCTTACTTGATTGTGAACTTGAAAGGGGCGCGACTACCATGCGTGCCCAGGCTTTGTAGGTCGTTGCTTGGTTTTCTGCCGAGCGGTAACCAACTGGAAACAAAACACAAGAAAATAAGTCAGAAATGCGGACGAGGTCATCTTATTTCTGTAGTAAATCGAATGTAGATTAATTCAGACAAATTACCTCTTCCTTGAAATGAGGGCAACTTTTTCTGTAAAGATGAAGAAAAATAACTTCAGAAATGCAGTATGTTATATAGATTTTATTACAAAGGTGTAAATTTGTACAACTTTATTATTTCATTTTTAATTTTGACATTGATTTTATTATTTAAGAATGCAGAAATGAAAAAGCTCTTTTGCATTACTTAAATGACAGTGAATTCATATTCCATAAGTAAGATTTGAGTACTTCTACAGATTTTATGTAGTCATTTATTTAGCAACATTTAAACACATTGTTTCAATTTAACACTAATGTATAAAACAGTAGCTTCAAAAAAATCCTGTGCTCCAAACTCTTAAAAATGAACTTACTTCTTCTTTGTAGTACAGAAAAATGAATCCTCCAATGGACAGCGCTAGATGCAGTGACACTACACACACCAAAAAGCGAATTTGGGGCTTGCTGTAGCCCGGTGATGGAAAATAGGAAGCTGGGATGAGCATTGGCCGGGGCTTCTCGAGCCGCGAAGGCACAGGCGGTGGAGCCATGCTGGTTCTGCTAGTGTCGATCATGATGGAGAGGAGCTGTGGAACCCAGAGAGGCCTGACGTCCGTGACATCCCATACGCCTTTGAGCAAATGCTCTCTCGAGCAAGTGAGTTTGTCTTCCTTTACTTCCTGGAAGATCTGAGCCCTTCAGATCTGTGGCAGATGTAGTCTTCGCCACAACATGTGTGAGTGTGAGTGTACTTCACATCTTGTCACTTCCTTTTCAGCAGGTATATATCAAGCTTTGTTCTATTTATTGCATTGRTGCTTTGTCCATTGTGGTATGGTTTTCCACTTGTTTCACAGTCAGATTACGGGGGGGCAGAAATTTGAGRAGAGTGTCCTGGGCATCTCTTTKCYCAACCACCTTTTCAAATGCTTCCAGGAGGATTCCGAGGCGTTCCCAGACTATCTGAGACATAATCTTTCCAGTGGTCGAATGGCTTCTTCAAATCTACAAAATACATGTAGACTGGTTGGGCAAACTTTCATGCCTGCTTGAGGATCATAGCGAGGGTAAAGAGTTGTTCCAGTGTTCACAGCCAGAATTGGCCCTCCTGAATTTAAGGTTCAACCATCTACTCTCCAGCACCCCTGAATATACAGGTGCTGGTCATAAAATTAGAATATCATGAAAAAGTAGATTTATTTCAGTAATTCCATTTAAAAAGTGAAACTTGTATATTATATTCATACATTACATACAAACGCATAT
>NW_013953794.1:21586-24053 GCF_001266775.1 Austrofundulus limnaeus
GAATAAATGTGATTCATTGTCAGGATTGATGATACTTTTTTGTTCTAAGTTTCATAATCAGTCTTACAGTCTAACATCACTAAATAAACAGCTTCTTGGATGAGTTTTTTTTCCTAATGAAAACAAAAAAACATGTTCTGTTGAAGGGTTTTAATTAACAGATTGAACCCAAAAACAAAATATTCAAAACTTTTTGGTACAAGCCTAAGATATTACAAACATACAGTCTTTAATGGTGTGTTACATATTTAAGTAACAAACAGGGAAAAAAGAAAAAAAAAACATTTGATGAAAGAAAACCTCAGATCAGTTGTGTGGTATAAATAATCACAGCTGGACAGAAAATCCCTTTAGCGACTTGACATCAGCTCGCAGTGCTCACAGGTAGCTGTGCTCTTTCCAGGAGCACATTTGAAAACCAAGAAATAAATAATCACATATAGGTGTGAGATTATTGAATCTGCTTGGATTGACAGAATGTCCACACTGCTACACTGTGTTTTAACATGACCAGGCTAATCTAGAAAGAAACACAAAGGAGGGCTCTAAAAGTGTAGCTGTTTCTCGTTAAAAAACAAATTCTCATCCAACAAGTCTGATCAATTCACTCTGAAAAAAATAAAATAAAACAACAAAAATCTTCATACAATTCTTCAGCTGTTAATAAAGTTGATCTAAAAGTTCTGTACAAAGGTAGGAAACCACAGCGGACACGTCCCTGCATCCTGCACGACCCACCCTGCTCTCCAACTGAGTTAATCCACCGCCTCTGAATGCTTCTAGAAGCTTAAACATCTCCGTCTGTAAACTTTAGCCTTGTGCTTCCAAAAAAAAAAAAAAAGGAGAAAAAGTCAGGTTGAAAGTGACATTAGCAGGCACACCCAGGCAGCTCCCTCCACACCCATCTTTAAACATGATGTGGCTTCTGTTTGACAGAACGATTACATTGTTAATCAAGAAACTATCTTTCAGGTTTTAATGTCATCACAAGTTAAGGAGATATAACAGTTCTTTATGCTGACCGACATCTTGATTTTTTGTGAAAAAATAAAGACACCTTTAAGAGAGCTGTGACTCTGACATTTTTACTGTTCAACCTGAGGAAAGGATGTTGAGCTAAAAGTGTAAATATGAAGCCAGGTTGGAAGTTTTGTTTATATCGTATTAATACACTAAGAACTTAAAACCCATGTACTTCCAAATATAACATTAAAATGTAGAATTAGCCCACATTAAAGTCCTCAGATTTCTAGCTCCTGTGCAAGTCCAGTAAAAAAATATCATGAGCCAAACATCCTCCACGAGTTCTGGGTGATCAAAACATGATGTGCAGTAAATATTCAGATACAGTCAGAGCATTCAGACAAAGAGACTTGATTAAAAAAAATACAAAATCAGTTTAAAAAAAATGTCCATATTATTCCCCACATCTAGTTTAAACAAAAGCTGTGATGTTTGCATTAAATACAGAGGAGGCAACGTGGATGTGTGAGACCATTTCCATCAACAAACCATCTTGAGCTGCCGGTTTCACACTGACAAATGTCACCAACCCTTTAGACTTTAACAGAGACGGGACTAAAAAGAGCACAAGGATCAAAACGGTTTAATAAAAGGCGGGCAGGAGAACGAGGGTGCTGGAGTGACAAAGAGGAACGATACGCAGGTTTAAAGTCTCAGGATCAGGGAATGGCGAACTGGACCACCAGTTCCTCTTTAGCATCCACTTTGATTTGAGAGATTGCACTGCAAGCATAAGCTGCTATTTTTGATACCTGGAGAAGGAAGATGGAAAGAAGAGTTAGTGAAATGTGTGAAATCAGGAAGGGAGTGTTAGGGAGCTTCGTCAAAGGAGGGAAAACATTTTCTCATGTTTAATGAACCCAACATATTATCAGAGTTCATTCAGTGAAGGCCAGGTTCAGCAGGTAAATACTTACCTGCTGAACATCAGAGTATGGCACCAGGTCACTTGCGAGCACTTGGTGAGGCTGGCTTGTTAGGGAGGGAAGAGTGAGGGCTTTCTTTTGATGAAGGTTGGTGCTCAACACAGCCAGCTTCGTACTGGAATAATAAAAAAAAGAAAAGCTTAGATTAAAACAATGTAGAGCGATGTAAAAGATGTAGAGGGCTGAACATCAGACATTGTCCAAAATTAACATTCAAGCTGGACCGAGTTCACACCGGAGGACTTAGTGTGTGTGTTTTTTACCCAGAATGCTTTGCAGCATAAATAACAGTGAAGTCTGTGTGACAATATAGTTTTTAAATTTATAAAACTTAACAGCCTACAGATTTTTACAGTCTCATTTTTTATAGCTTAAGTAAATGCTTATCAAATTACATTACAAGTAGTCAAAGTTTTCTTTAAAGAGATCCCCGATTAGTTGTAACATTAGACTTTATTTGATAAACATGTATTTTAACTGTAAAATAAAAACTAAAAATACTGTAGGCTGTTTAGTTT
>NW_013953794.1:25053-28685 GCF_001266775.1 Austrofundulus limnaeus
GTCTTTATTTTACAGTTAAAATATATGTTTATCAAATAAAGTCTAATATTACAACTAATCATGGATCCCTTTAAGAACCTACGCCTGCATCTCTGTCTAAACACAGCTGCTCAACTGGTTAGTGAGGTTTCCCTGCTTCGACACACCTGATTCAAATGATTAACAGGCTTTTGTTGAACTGCAATTAGTTAACAATTGAAATCAGCTGTGTTGAAGCAGAGAAACATCTAAAACATGCAGGGCAGTGTGCCTTGAAGACCAGGGTTGGAAAAACACTGGGTTAGTGTAATCAATCAACCCTCACTAGATGTCAGCAAAGCTGGGGATAAAGATTAAGAGGAACTGTCAGAGTTGTTGTAATTTTCTGACTCAATCACCTCCCTCACATCCTCCTCCAACTGCTGGGTTTGGTGTTGAAATTATTTAACATGTTCATTTTCCCCCTTGACTTAAATGTTATTATATGACTCCAACATATCCTAAATCTTACCAAAAACCTGCATGGTCAAGTTACCTTTTTCTATCTTATAATACAACTTCTTTGTGTCCTATGACTCCCATTCTTTTTATACAAGAGCTAAATAACACATCTGTAACAAACATCTACATGCCTGTATTGCCTAGCTTTGTCCATGTATTCGTGTTGCTCCATCACAACCGAATCAGCTGCTGACACATCGATGATATTCCTGAAGGACAACAAAAATTAAAAAAAAGAAATTTAAACAGGGTTTCAATATGAGTACATAAGTGATTATACTCCACAGCCACATCGTAAAGCATCTCACTGTGCAGTCTTGGTGATGATTGAATTAAGGAGGGCCTGCTCATCCGTCCGTGCTGACGGGACATTGGTGGTGATCCAGTCTGTCCCATTTGGAGGCTTGCTGGTAGGGTTTGGCGGTGGGATCAGCGGATCTGTCTCACTGCTCTTCTAGAGCAGAGGCAGGAACAAAATTGAAAGACAAGATTGTTTTATTTATCAAATTGTCCACAAAATCTCAATTAGCAAAGCACCATCATATGTTTTTCCCTTTTTTCTATTACACATAAAACTGAAAATGCTAGGTAAAAAGAAACTTCGATAGTTCTGCACATCAGTTGACGTGTTTTTCAACAACACGTATCTCACATGACTCTTGTTGCCTGTTTGTTTGCTGAAGAAATAATCAATGACAAATCAAAACGTACAAAAAAATTCTGCACCGTTATCATTAGCTCTGTGTAATTCAAACACAACTTTAGTTATGATTTCATGTTTGACTGGAACAAATTCTGTGCCAGCCACAATAACAATAAGAATAATAACAATAATAGCAAATAATAATAATAATAATAATAATAATAATAATAATAATAGGGTTGAAACCAGATCATATTTTATGAATTTCTTCTTTTTTCTAAATATAAAGCAAATAACACAGTAATATTTCTTTTTATTTAGCATACTATGCTTTTAAAGCACTTAACTAGGCTGACAAAGACGGTGTATATTAAAACAAGCAAGCACAAGAAACAGGACTAAAAGATACGTCTGCAGAAAAAGAAAAGGGCTGTATACTAAACTAAAGTTTGACTTAGTAATCCTCATTTATTTGTCTGTCTAAACAGGGGAAAATAATCAAGGAGAAATCAGATATTTTTGACAATAGTTTTATTTTTATCCTACTATAAAGAAAAAAAACTGAGTAAATATTTCCTGTTTCAGATAAGTACAGACTTATTTCCTTAAACTAAAAACAGCAGGAGACAGTCACGATCTCATGACACATTTAAAGTATCAATCATCATTTTTCCCATTGGAATGCAGGACAACTGATCGTTAAGCCAAGTAAATAATTGACTGTTTTCCATTTGTTGCAGATTTGGGAACGAATGGCCGTGTCCCGCTAAAGATTAACACGACAGTAAAATATATATGCACAAATATTCCCTGAAGACTTCACTCTGACCACAGGGTTTCTGTTTTTAAGCTGTTTTTGACCTGTGCTATCTCAAAGGGCTGTCTTTAGTGCAGGCCTAACAGCAGGCTAACAAGCTAACAATGCTACATTAGCTGTCCTTTAAAAAAACCCTCGATAACAGGGACACCTGATAACAGGGACACGTATAACTCGTCTCGTTCAATAAACATCACAAAGAAGGTGAAATAGCAGTAGTGCATTTTTTCTTTAAAATATAAACAGTTACAATTTGTCACCAACTAGCAACTAGTAGCTACCTCTCCTGAGTTGTTGTCCTCGCCACTGTAGCAGCAACCCATGGCTGCAACGTCCGAGGGGGTCAAGCTACACAACCCCGGCTTCCCTGCTCTCCTTCACAAACGAGCCGTGTTCTTCTTCCACAACAAACATAAAGCTCTCTCTGTTTATCCTGCGCGCCTGGCGTTACTTTAGCCTCCGAAGCCACTGTACAGAGGAGCTCCTCAGACAGGGCTATCACATGACAGCAGCTGTGGTGCAACAACAACACTACTTCCGGTTTTTGAACAGGGGCAGGCACGTGAAGGCGGAAGATTCAAACGTCAGCAAAATATTACACAGGAAACAACAGTGTTCACCAACCAGCTGCTAAAAAAGCTCCTTTTTTAACCAATCAAGATGACTCAAAGACAGCTGTACTTGTTTTTGATTCGTTAATTTCTTACCCTTACCAAAAATAGTGTCCTTAAGTAGCCTATATAAGTTCAAACTAAAAGCAGCCTACTCATTAGAGATGTTACACATTTGGCTTACAATAAAAAAATATAGGCTACTAAAAGTGTAGCCTACTTGGTAAATAAAAGTGGCCCTACTTGTGTAAATATGCGATACCTAAGTGGCATGTGCTTGAAGTAGCCTATTATTCACGTCACCAAAAAGAAACATACCTCAAAGGGATGGGCGAAACTATTTTAGATCCGATAGCAATCAGGGTTAGTATCATTGATGTAGGACTTGCCATGTTCATTGAATAGTTGTGATTTTTCTAGTTGCTCGATTATGATCAAACACTGGACAACAAAATTACACAATGTAACAGTTTAAAAATAATAATAGGCCAACATTTCCCTACACACAACTGTTTAATTAAAAAGTCACTTGCAAAATAAAAAAGCACCAATGTAACAAAAAAAAAACATAAAAATAGCAATGTCAACACAACAAAAAAATACCTTTCATTGTACATGAACACGATAAGGATTATAACTCCAAATAATTTAGAGACTCGACTAGTGAAAATTAAAGTCCATAGTGCAGACAAAGGAAACAATCTCATCACTGTATCTGTAAGATAACAATACTCATCATGGTTTCGATAGTATCGATATTTAGATTGATACGCCCACCCCTAACTCAAGTATGTAACAAAATATACTTATATATTTCCCTATTATGTACCAAATATTTTTTAGTATATTTTTAGTATAAGTCAAGTACAGGTAGCATAAACCTATATCTCTAAATACATAAAAAGTAAACTGAAAGTATATACTCTTATTTTAGTTCAACATGAGTATACTTGACTCTTGCATAGTACTTTTTGGAAGCTTGTCACTTGTGTTGCTAGATTATATTAGATATTTATTTATGTGTCATGCACCCTAACACACGGGCTTACAAGAAAAAATAAGACACACATGCACATATATA
>NW_013953794.1:28742-32047 GCF_001266775.1 Austrofundulus limnaeus
ACCGGCTGCTTGGAGGACAGGAAAGAGACACAGACAAACACAGAAGAACTGGTCCAGGACTGGTCCAAATGTCGAGGTGATCGGGCTTTTTCAACAGCTGCTCCAAAGCTATTCGGTCAACTGAGACTGTTGAGTCTTTTAAACCTTTGCTGAAGACCCATCTTTTTCTTTGGCTTTTGATTAAGACTGAGCTGGAGGTTCAGTCAGAGCTTTTTTATATACTACAGTGTGTTTCTGTTAAATTTGTAACTATTTGTTTTGTTTATGATTCAAGTCTTGACTGAAATGTAAAGCACTTTGGTCAGCTTTTGTTGTTTTATTGTGCTATAAATAAATTTGACATTGGTTTAGTTGTAGTTTCCTCTGGAAGAGAGACAAAGAAAACACTTTATTGATTATGAAAGTAATTACAACAAACATGTAGGAGAGAGACTAAAGTCAACAGCAGAGTGAGGAAATGTGACAAAAACATAACTCAGTCATAGAAAAACCAAATAACAATTCCTTCATATGTTTTTGTGAGCCACTACGTTAGGTGCTGTATACCAAGGTTGGTGCTTATTGTGTTTGCACCCTTGGAGGTGAAAGTTTTTAAAAGTTTTGCATATTTTGCCAATTTACATAAATAAAGGTACATTTTAAAAATACACTTATACTCAACAAAAAATACAATACACATGAATGAGTATAAGGCAAGAAAGGTTTTGATGATTGAGCTAAGAATGAAAAAAGTTACAGATAAAAACATATTACACATTACACTAGCGCCACCTATAGGTGGATTCAGCTTTTATTATTACAGTGTACCCTCTTTTTGCTCTAAAACATTCTGTCAAAATCTGACAGTTCAGGCTCATTACTGATTTTTAAAAAAAATCCTTTAAGACAATATAGGCCACGCCCACTTCTTTAATGACCATTAAGTTCAGAGCATGGGACTGAAGGTCTGTGCAAATTTCATCAATATCTAATTTGTCTTTTTTGTGTGAAAAAGTTCTTTGGTTTATTTATTTATTTATTTATTTATTTATTTATTTATTTATTTATTTAATCAGAACAGTGCACATTAATGAACAATCTTATACGTCTGTATCAGTGACGTGCGGTCACTAGAGGCCCATTTCATCATGGAAATAAAAAAACAATATTAAAGACTGTCGATATGGAAGCCCATTCCCGCCACCCTGATAAAAAAAATTAATAAAACTTGTATCTCATAATTATGACTTAGCTATCTCATTATTATGAGATAGTATCTCATTATTCTCATAATTATGAGATAGCTAAGTCATAATTATGAGATACAAGTTTTATAAATTTTTTTATCAGGGTGGCGGGAATGGGCTTCCATAGTCCTATTTATATAATGCTTTGTACTATATAATTATTAGCATAATTGCTAATTTACATCTGTAGCCCTGAGGTAAGAAGACAAAACAACACAAGGTATTCAGAAAAAAAAACACCACAACACAGTGTCTGCTACAACTCAATGATTGTCAAATTTGTTTCATTAATTCAAAATGACTGCTGCAACCCACTCATCCGTCCATTATCTACACCTGCTTCTTTCTCTCTGGGTCATATTCAGCGGTCACTGTGTGAGGGGCAGGTGACCCGGACAGGTGACCCAGACAGGTCGCAAGTCCATTACAGTCCAGAGAGACACAAACAAGAAAACTACCAGTCACTGTCTCACACCTAGAGACAATTTAGACTTACCAATTACCAATTTGCCCAAGTATAACTCACATTTTAAAAATGTACTACTTTTCCTTCTTATCTAGTTCCAGTATTTTGAGTTACATGACTGAATTTGTAACCTTTGAATCTTTGAAGTGTTTTCTTCAAAATTTTCTATAACTTCAAAGAAAAAAATAGGATCCATCCTCCTCCATGGTTCACAAAACCTAGAAAAACTGCAGAAATTCTTAAATTCATGATGCCTGTCCGGTGACATTGGATTAAAAAATGTCTGGCTACAAGATATGTATATTTGTTATCTAATGTCACTTGATGGGCTTCGGCTTCATATAAATAAATTAAAAAAGGAATATTTAGTCCCCACAAATACCCGAAGATGTCATTTACATGTTGAATGTAATCTACATGTACAGTAATCCCAAACAGATTTTGTCTCGTGCTGCAAACCTGGATTAACTTGAGATGTGACAGCTGGCAGCAGGTAGACGATGAGGAGAAGGTGAACGACTGACAGGTGCTTTATCCTGAACATGTGGAATCAGGTACAAATCCAGCCTAAAAGAAACAGCAGAAATATCAGGTTACACAAATGTATTATAAAGATTTATACGTTGTTTAACTACAATATGTTAGGGCCGTTTTCAAGATGAACAAAAGGAGAAAAGTCTTTGCCAAAAAACTCAAATTATGAAATTAATTTCAGGAATTTTCAAGAAAAAAATTAGAGAAATGTGCTGAAATCAAAGGTAGAAAATTTGAAATATATATATATATATATATATATATATAGGAAATTCTCTCATGTAGAAAGTAGTAAATTTGCAAGAAAAATGTTATCAGAAAAAAATTCTGAAGTTTTCATGAGGGTCAAAGGGCAGTTCCACCTACATTTTCACTACCTTAAACCTCTTTAATCTGATAGTTTAAGAAGTAAAGCTCGTAAACACTTGGTATAGTTATGTTTCAAACAAAGGTTTCTTGATCTCTCTCTCTGTTTTCCTCATTTTATTTTTTTCTCTTGTTTTTACAAGCAGGCCTGTGTGTGTGTGTGTCTGTGTGGCCTTGTTTTTCCAACACCGTGGGGACAATTTTCCAGAAAAAGCAGCTCCACGGGTCCAAATTTAGGACCAAGGTGTGAAATGAGTTTAGGTTAGTTTTAGGGTCAGGCGAGGTTAGTTTTAAGATAAATGCTCAGGGTTAGGCTGTAAAATTTCCAAAAGATTGATGGGAGTCAATGACGGTCCCCACGGGGATATACAAACCAGACCTGCGTGTGTATAAATGTGTGTGTAAATGAACAACGCATGAAATTGAAGGAAATTTTAGTCACTAATTAACTAAATTTTAGAGCCAATCCTGTATTTTACACTTTGTGCAGCCATATTAAAGGGAAAAAGAGTCTCTATCAATGTGTTCCATAAAAAAGGTTTGTTCCATTCTAATGTCTGACATAAAAGACACCGCCTTCAGGGGTGTGACCAGGAAGTCAGGATTCAGGTTCAGGTTCTGATAAGACCTGGGGTCGGATTTATAAAACTGGCGTATGCACAATTTGAGCCCAGAAACTTGTGTACACCACTTTTTACACCAAGGTTGTGATT
>NW_013953794.1:32057-42384 GCF_001266775.1 Austrofundulus limnaeus
CTATAACACATCATGATGTCATCAGTTAAACTGTTTAACACATCATGATGTCATCAGACTGTATAACACATCATGATGTCATCAGTTAAACTGTTTAACACATCATGATGTCATCAGTTAGACTGTATAACACATCATGATGTCATCAGTCACTTGGACAATTCACCCACACTGCCATCACCAATATGTACCTTCATATACATTCATTTTTGTACTGTACTTTATGGTGTAAATATGTAAGTAAATATCCATATGTGTTTATGTATATGTGTATACTATGTACATTACTATATATCACACGTGTATATTGTGGGGTTGTTTTTGTTTATCTTTCATTATTCTTCTCAGCCTCTCCTGTATTAAAGCTGCAGTAATGTGCAAATTTCCCCACTGTGGGATCAATAAAATTTTATCTTATCTTATTTAATTAGTACTTCAGGTGTGAAAGGTGTAATATGAAGCTTAAAATACAAGTACATCATTTGCTGTCTTTACAAGATCAATGTAGGCCTACTGAATGTTAAAAAGGTCATCTTTGTCCCTGCTGAATAATCAAATGTTTGCTTTCTATTTGTTTTTGTTATTTGTATTTGTGCATTCTTGACTATTTGTATTTTCCAAAAACAACTTTCAGAAAAAGAAAAAAGTATAAATCAGATTTTATTTTAAAATAAATATTTTTTTGCTGGAGTTGAGGCTGATAAACAAATTAGAATTCACTGGAGGTGCAGCATTTATTGATTAAAAACAGACAGTTTAAACATGGTTCATCTGAAGTTTTTGCCCTTTTATAAAGACACTGAGGTCTTCAACAACAAGAGCTTCTCCATTTTAGCCAGATACTCAGAGCAAGCAGAAATAAAAGAAATTTATGATTAGCTTCCTGTAACTATATCACCACTGACCATCGTGGGGTCAGATTTTAAAGTTGTGAGCTCATGTGTGTCCTGGACTCTTCAGGGGAGAATCAAAGAGTCCTCTGTGTGGACATCCTTTACCCACATACCACAGGAGTATACCTGCATACCAGCTGTGCTAACACCAACATACCACTGAAGATTGTACAAACTATAACCCAAAAATAAACAGGAAATGAACTGGAGGGCTGAAACTACAGTATTTTTAACAGAATTCATCAGAACTAAAAACAGCTGTTTAGATTTGCCACTAATACATGTAAAACTGCAGTAAAATGTCATTTATCAGTCTTATTAGAGCTTTGTAGTCTCAACTTTAGTTTTTGTTGCATGAAGAGTGCTTGATGTCGTGCATTTCATTTGAAAAAATAAAAATTGCTGAGTCTAGCACTTTCTGCAAAAGTTTCCAACTCACATTTTTTCCCGACAGTCTGATCGATGCTTGAAGCAACAAAAGGAACTAAACGTAGGAAGGAGCATAAATCAGATTTGTGACAACCGCAGCCAAGTGAAAAAGTATGAAGAAGCTTCTGAAGAAAACAACTGGAAAAAAATGTTTGACTCTGGCTCTGCATTTCTCTGCGCTGTTGTCCATTTTTTTTTCATTTTACCCAAAACAAACTGGATAGACAAAAAGTACAAAACGTTCTCAAAATACAGCCAAGGATTCAAACTGAAACATAAACCAAGAAAACTTTAAGATTTTTATAGAAAACGTGGCAAAGTTGAACATTCAGCTGTCAAAAGAAACCCACAAGGAGTTCAAAGTGAAAAAATAACTTACTTTTAAGATGATTTATTCTTCTTTTCGATCATTTGTTCCCAGGTGAGTTTATATTTTCAAGGGAAGTCGGGTGGCCGAATGTTACTATCCCAATCCTCTTCACAGTTAAACTTCAGCAGGACTCATTTGTTGAACGTCCCTGCACACTCGGAGGAAAAATAAGAGAGAGTGGAGCAAATAAAAGAGGGGGAAAAAGGAGGCAGGCAAGTCCACGCATTCTGTGGATTCTTGGAAAAGAGCCAAAGTGGCAGAACTTCACACATAAGGTTTCATTTAAAACCAATCCAGAAGCTTTTTTTCTACTTGAATTGAGGCTTTGTTTTGTCAGCGAGAGGCTGGGGAAACTTTAATCATAGGTAGCAATTTGTGGTTGCTTTAAAGAGAATATATTCTGTCATTTCAATACAGATTTATTTAACTTATAGTGACCGTTATCAAACTGAAATAACAAAAAGTGTTTTTTTTTTATTTCTGTTACTGAACTAAGTCCCACTAGCAGTTTTATCAAACTTAAACAGAACATTTATTGAAAAAGTGTGAGTCAAGTGAAGCTAAATGTTTATTTGCCTTTTTTTTTTTTACTGCTGCTGCTTTTTTTTTCCTTGATATTGTGCCTTTGGAGATTTCAGTTTTTCTTATCTTTCAAAGTTGTAGTGTCTTATGATAAGTATGCCACCCTGACCTGCAGTGATTTTATTCCAGTTGCAGGAAATTAATAAAATTAAATAAAGATTTGACTTTTTTTGCCTATGTAAAATGTTTTGTTGGCTCCAGAAGATGTGCTGCCATTATATTTTACCTTGTGTGTTATTGTGTTTGTGCCTTCATTGAAAAATGTGCTTCTGGGGACAAAAGCAGAAAGATGGTTTTTAGTGTGTTTGATGTGTTATTTTGATTGTTTGCTTTGTAGTTGTAGGAAAATTTAGTGTCCGTTAACTGAAACCGAGCCAAAACCATATACGTAAATGCTGAATAGATTAAAATGTGAAGAGAAGAGGACCATACAACACCAGTGACTGGAGTGAACGGAGGTTTAATGCTGATCATGCAGTCATGAAACCAACACCAAATGAAAACGGGAAGTCCCAGCCTATATACAGTATCTTCAGTGCCTGGTACGCCCACTACTGGCCTACGGCTGAATCGCAGACACTCAGACAAAACAAAACTTTCCTGAATGTGTCATCAACGGTTGTGACTGTACAGCTGAAAGATGATGAAACTCCAGTTGAGTTTAAAATCAACACTGGTGCAGACGTTAATCTGCCCCGAACAGTTCAGGAGTGGAGCTGCATTGTCTTGACTGCTTCGATGTCACCTTCAACCACAAGAGAGAAAAAAAAGTACCCTTAAAAAAGTTTATGTTGTCAGCGGATATAAAGTCAACAATCTGCTCAGCAGATCACTTTCAGTAAGGATGAACTTGGTGAAGCAAGTGGATTAACTGACCAAAAACACGTGAACATCAGTGTAGGGGTCACCTCAAGTGAAGAAACAAGATTTACTGCCTCGAAGCAGGCCTCGGACAGGCCTGACGAGAGGACAGGAACTCTGTCACAAACTGAACTCTATTTAGGCCATGACAGGTCATTCTAACCGTGGAAGAGAGCCTCTCAGTTCTCTTAATCAGATGATGGACAGAACAATCTCTTCTGTTCGTGGTTCATTTGTTGTTTAACTAAGAATGTTTATGCATTTGTTAAATCATGATGACTGTCACAAGAAAAGTGGAACCACTTCTTTTCTCTTATCGTGCCTTAAAGATTTATAATGGTATAAAAAATCACAGAGAATCTGATTACAATGTTTTCATTGTGTTTTTATGTAAATCACTGTTTTAATTTTACTGTGAACACAGTAATATAAATGTGGATTTTTCCTGAGAAAATCTTTCATTTATCTGGACTAATAGAAGGTTCAGAACTGATTATAAAACAGAAATGTTAATTAATCATCATAAATGTTTTGCAGTGATTTCTCTTAGAGTCTATCAGAAGAAAACTGAAAAGAGGTTATCATATCATGTTGTTGAACAACCACAGAATTTTTCTGGCTTGGACTGAAACAGATGAAAGTTACCTGGAAAACACCTGTTCGCCAATGACCTGTAAGCGAGCCGACAGCAGTTCCCTGACTGATCGGAGGCGAGCCAGCTCCTACCCCGAGGGTGCCTTAAGAAGACATCGTCAGGTAAAAGCTGATGTGTTCAGAGTGACGTGTCATGTGGACCCTGAGCTTAGAAAAGACGTGCAGTTTCCGGTTGACCCACACTTTGATAAAAGTAAAAGTCGTAGTAACATACTAATCTTACTTTCCTCCTTTCCTTGTTCTTAATTTGCCAAAACTTAAGCTAAAAGAGACAGTAAAATTGTTTGGTTGTTAACATCAGAACTGACGTTTTACTGTTCTATATAAGTAATCTGAGTTGATGTGAAGTGAAATTCAGACGCAGGTTTTATCTCATTAACTCTGACGCTTCATATAGGAATAATCACAATCAGGTGTAACTTATGATCTGTTCAATTTGTGTAAATAAATGATTGCATAGTCTTTTATGAATCAACTTGAACTCGTCTGAAAGTTCACTTATTGTGTCACTTTTCACTTCGCACAGTCAAGATATTAACAAGTAATAAGAAATACCTTGGTAAAAGTTTCCTCATAACCTTGTGTATGAGAGATGTGGGAAAAGTTTAATTCACCTTAAGCTCACTCCTACATCAGCAAGCTTATGGAGAACATGACATACTAAAAACTGAACCAGTCAAAATAAACCTAAAGGATGATGCTGTGTACGCTGTACACACTGCATGCCGCATACCATTTCTCTTCTACAGAAAGTTAAAGAAGTAAATAATGTAGATTAATGGTGCCATTGAAAGAGTTACACAACTGAATGGTGTGCTCCCACGGTCCCCATTCTTAAAAAGAGCTCAGGGAGAGCCTGGATCTGCGTCGACCTAAATCAGTTAAGAGGGAGCACTACATATTGCCCACTTCAGATGAGATACCCTCTAAGCTAGAAGGAGGAGCTACAGTATTTTCTGCTCTTGATGCAGCCAGTGGATTCTGGCAAATCCCCCTGCATCCGCACAGCTGCAGAATAACAACTTTCATCACTCCATTTGGCAGGTACTGTTTTAAGAAGTTACCACTTGGCATCACCAGCACACCTGAGATCTTCCAATGAAAAATGCTGTTGATTTTGGAGGGGCTACATGGTGTAGAAGTTTTCATAGACGACATTCTGGTGTGTGGAGCAACAAAAGACCAACAAGATGACCGGCTAGAAAGGACGCTGCAGCAAATCGAACTGGCTAAACTGAACAAGGATCAATGCTCTTTTGGACAGAGCCAGCTGCTTCCTTTGACATGTGGGGTCACATCAACACATAAAAGCTGGAAGCTATTCAGCTGGTGCCACCGCCTGAAAATGTGCTGGAGCTTAAACGAGTCCTGGGAACGGTGACCTACCTCGACAGGTTTGTTCCCTCCCTTGCCACAGTAGGGCTACCCTTGTATGAACTGTTGAGGAGTAAAAACATCTGGATCTGAGGCCCTGCGCAGCCGTCGGCCCTTGAGAAAATAAAACACATGCTGGCCACGACTCCAGTCCTTGCCTTCTATAACACCACAAAACCCACAGCAGTTTCAGCAGACGTAAGCAGTTATGGACTGGGAGCAGTGCTGCTTCAGCTTCATGGAGAAAAATGGAGGCCGGTCGCCTACTGCTCCAAACACCTCTCAGAGGCTGAAACACGCTACGCACAGATAGAAAAAGAATGTCTGGCTAATGTGAGGGCTTGTGAGATGTTTGACAAATATCTTTGTGGTCTAGATCAGTTTAGGCTGGAAACTGATCACAAACCACTGGTGCCATTAGTAAATAATCAGAGCATTGATAATGTTCCTTTGAGGTGTCAGCGTCTTCTCACGAGACTTATGAGATACAAACCTGAAGCAGTATACTGTATGTACCAGGAAAAATACTTGTCGCTGATGCTCTGTCTTGAAGCCTACTGTTACATGACAAAGAACCGAGCGACATGCACACAGGGATGGACAGTTATGTAGCTGCTTGTAATCCAATGCATCCCTGTGAAGAACCCCAAAACATCAGCAAGCGACATCATCAATGACCTCCACAGTGCGGGGGGGAAGTATCGAAATCCACCATTCAAAAGACTTCAAGAGCAGAAATTTAGAGGCCATACCCAAAGATGCAAACCACTCATCAGTAGTAAGAATCAGAAGTCCAGTTTGAAATTTGCAATGTACAGAGATAAGCCACCAAAGTTCTAGAAGACAATCTTATGGGCTGATGAGACCAAGATTGATCTCTAACAAAGAGATGGAAAGGCCAAAGTGTGGAGATGATTCGAAGCACACAAGTTCATCAGTGAAACATGGTGGAGGTAATGTCATGGCTGCTTCTGGAACAGGCTCATTAATATTTATTAATGATATACAGTATAACTGATGATATCTGCAGAACAAATTCTGAAGTGTACAGAAACATTTTGTGTGCCAATTTATGAAGAAATGCATCCAAACTAATTGGGAGCAAATTTATCATGCAGCATGACAATGACCTAAAGCAAAATGCCAACAAAACAAAGGTCTTCAGAGGAAAGAAGTGGAAAGTTTTACATTGACCAAGTCAATCACCTGACTTTATAACACATTCTCACTCCCGACTCATCAACATATTGATGCTTTTCCGAGGTTCCCTCTGCGTCTTATTTTGACGCGTCGGGTGACCCCCTCGCATCAGTTATTGCCGCCCGCGGCTTTTCCGGGTTGCGCCAAAAGGGGTCTTTGGGTCGAGGGGCTGAGGTTAATATGAGGGATCAGGATAAATGGTTAAGTTTAGGTACTGGGGTCAGGGATAGGATGTCTACAGCGAATATTAGGTAATTTTAGGCTTTGGAACACGTAGTTGACGTGAATTTCCTACATTTTCTAAAAATGGMTAATTTTAGGTACTAGGGTCAGGGGCAGGAATAAAGTAGTATTAGTGAATAAAGATAATTTTAGGCTTTGGGACAGCAGTTTTTGTGCATTTTCTACACTTTCTGAAATTATGACAACAGATCCCGCCCCATTTCATCAAATAGTAATGCAAGGGCGTACCTGACTCGTCAAAATCGGACGAAGAGGGAACCTTGGAAAAGAGTCAATGGGCCTCATGCAAGAACATGTTCGTATTCTTCTCCTAAATTTCTCTTACTTTTGTTCGTACAAAGGGTTCGTACGAACATGTCACMTKAGATTCAACAAACTCTTCTATCTTCAGGAAAAGTGTGTAAATGAGCTGCYTAAATTCCACCTGTTTGTATCCAGCTGCTCGTGCACACGAGAGGAGATTAGCATAATTACCACCCCAAAAACACCATATAAGGCTGTGTTTCCTGCCTCAGATACAAGGAAGTGTCCATTCATTCATGAAAAATGACAGCGAAAACTGAAAAAATAAAAACTTTACGAGTTCAGAGATTGAAGTCCGTCTGTCAGAGATCCAGAAAAGAAAATCTGTCATTTTTAGCAGSTCAGCTGTGGAATAAAAAGAGCTGCTAAAAGTGTAAACAACTGTGTTAAATCATTTTCATTTATTCAGAAGCRGCAGCGCTGCTCACTTGGGAGTGAGAATGGGTTGATATTATAGTAGAGGTAGTCATGGGATATTTGATAAATTGATACAATCTGAGTATTTGTGGTCTTATAAATTGTTCAAACCTACATGTGTGTTGAAATATAGTCTAAATACTGTATCTCCTTTAGTTACTTTAATTTCATGTTTAATTTTAAAATAGWTCTAATATAAGGTCAACTATCTGCACTACAGCGCCTTACATAGCCATTGGGCCATTGGATGGATTGACTGACTGTTAGTGGAAATAAAATATTTCTGCAGAGGACTATGGAAAATTACAACCTAGTAATCAGGGCAACTATTGGTGGGCTAATATTGGTCCCACTCTGGGCACCTCTGTAATAGAGCATGAATTTCACCTCCTGAAGAGTGAAGGTAGAAACCCCCTGAAACAAACAAGAACTGAAAGAAGCTGTGGTAAAAGTCTGGAACAGCATCACAAATGAAGAATCAACAGTTTGGTGTCGATGGGTCGCAGGACTGAGGCAGTCATTGCAAACAAAGGTTATGCCACCAAATATTAAAAAGATTACTTGCTCTTTTACTTTTTGCTCACCTAAAACTGCTGTGGTGTAATACAAACAGATATATTCTAAGTTGTTTAACACATATACATGTAAATACAAGCTGACACTAGGAACTCTTGACTCATGCTTATCTGTTGATCTTAAACCCAAATGTCTTCAGTGAATAACAAAAACAAGGTCATTTGACTTGTTCCACTACTTTTGGAGGGGACTGTATATAATAAAATACCTGTGCTGGAAACCCTTGCATTTGATGTGTCATGGACTAATAATTTCTGTATCACTTTGACACTGACCACTGTTCATATCTCGTGATATCTTCCAGACGTCAGCATCAAGTTGACCTATTTTCACGTAACAGGATGAGGCAGGTTGTGATTGGTTGTTCATTATCACATGATGTTAGCTGAGAGTATAACATTGCTTGCCAGCCTATGACGGGCGGGCCCACATTCAACAGACTTCCTGATTGTTTTCTGTTCTTTGTCTGCCCATTAATAAATGATTTTACGACCATACACGCAAGACTTTTTGTCTTTTTGACATCCCTTTTACGTGTTTCTGCCCATCTTCCCACGACATGATGCAAAACTAGACCACATGCAATCATGGGCTAGTGAAATACACACGTTTGCATATTGTGCAGTAACTACCATGTTAAGAAATGAACATACAAACAATCAGTGCATTTTTTGTTTTCCCAAATAGAATTATTTAATAAAGTTAACATAAATTACATTATCTCTTCCAGCAGAAAACAATAGCAAATATCCAATGATTTTAAAAAAGCTGACATTATAAATACCCCCCAAAGTCCAAAGAAAAATATTTGACCACTTCATCTGTCAAACATGGTTTGAAAATCAACATGTAAAAAAATAAATCAGAAAATAAAATAAGAAATCAACAAAATAAATATATGCACTTAGACTATAATGATCTTAGACATCTCAATGTGTTCAAGTGCTCCTCAAAACAAATAAGAAAATGTATGCAAACTGAAGAAATATGGATGGTGATTAGTTTCACTCATTATGGATATCAAATATTTGTTTATTGCACATTATGGCATCAAAGTTTCTCCCCATAAATGAATCTATCTTTGGGTAGTTCTTCATCACAGCCTCTCCGAATGATTAAACTCCGTTCTTCACCAGCTCATGGACTCCATGCTCGTTTATCATCAGGGCTGGACAAAAATCACGTCCCTTTACCAGTTCTTCAAGACCCTTCAAATGCAGTAAGGTAAAAGACATAAACAACTTGACAAAACAGCATCTAAAAGTTCTATTAAACACTTCAGTCATTACCTCTCCTCCATAAGACACCAGCGGAGAGATCTCACATTTGATTGGCAGGTCTGTTCCATCTTTTAAGCTGCATTGGAAAAGATAGATGTAAAGAAGATCCAGGAGGATGAGGAACTGTCTCATAAAAAAGTCAGAAGGACAGTAGTGGAGAAAAGCAGCAGTAAATTCTTGAAACAGCTGTTCTTTTACTGAGCCTTGTGATTAGAGATAAAAGGCCAATCATCAGAGAGCCATCACAACCAGTGATTAGTCCCTTGACCCGTTCATCTACATCCTCCAGAAAAAAACAGATGAATGGTTGGTAATGTGTCTGTGTCTCCTCCCAGTCCTTTGCAGAAACTGGAAAATTTCACACAACACTGAAAGAACTCATTGTGCCCCCTTTCTAGATGGTTATTATAAACAGCAATCACAGATTCCACATCTGAAGTCTCAGATGTTTAGCTGAAGAGCAAAGAAAGAAGAAATCCCATTAAGAGTTATAAAAACATTCACCAAAAGAAAAGCACATGCTTGAATATCTCCATCTTAATAAGCAAAGTTTTAAACTTAAAGCAGACTATTTAAACAAAATCAGCAGGTTTATAAGATCTTGTAGAAAGTATGACTGGTTTCCATTTATCCAGCATGCCATGTACATGTATACATCTTGTATGTACACATATACAGTCATATGAAAACYTTTGGGTACCCCATTAATCTTTATCATTTTTATTTCTAAATATTTGGGTGTTCGCAACAGCTATTTCAGTTTGATATACCTAATAACTGATGGACACTAATATTTCAGGATTGAAAAGAGGTTTATTGTACCAACAGAAAATGTGCAATATGCATTAAACCAAAATTTGACAGGTGCAAAAGTATGGGCACCTCAACAGAAAAGTYACATTAATATTTAGTAGATCCTTCTTTTGCAAAAATAACAGCCTCTAGTCACTTCCTGTAGCTTTTAATGAGTTCTTGGATCCTGGATGAAGGTATTTTTGACCATTCCTCTTTACAAAACAATTCCAGTTCAGTTAAGTTTGATGGTCGTCYAGCATGTACTGATTTGATTTGATTTATTTATTTAACAGGAAAAGATTATTAAAAATCAAGCCTGACTCAGCATAATTGCTGTTTTACAGCAGGTT
>NW_013953794.1:42394-44863 GCF_001266775.1 Austrofundulus limnaeus
CGTACGCACAACTTAAGAACAAATCTGTGCGTACCAACGGTTCTTGCATGAGGCCCATTGTCTTGCTGAAATATCCATCCCCGGTGTAACTTCAACTTCGTTAACTGATTCTTGAACATTATTCTCAAGAATCTGCTGATATGGAGTGGAATCCATGCGACCCTCAACTTTAACACGATTCCCGGTGCCGGCCTTGGCCACACAGCCCCAAAGCATGATGGAACCTCCACCAAATTTTACAGTGGGTAGTAAGTGTTTTTCTTGGAARGCTGTGTTTTTTTGCCGCTATGCATAACGCCTTTTTTTGTATGACCAAACAACTCAAGCTGTTTCATCAGTCTACAGGACATTCTTCCAAAATGAAGCTGGCTTGTTCAAATGTGCTTTTGATGTGCCCATGATGCCACTCTTCAGAGGAGATTCAAATAGGAGAACTTGCAATTGGCCACCTTAAATACCTTTTCTCATGATTGGATACACCTGGCTATGAAGTTCAAAGCTCACTGAGGTTACCAAACCAATTTTGTGCTTCAGTAAGTCAGTAAAATGTAGTTAGAAGTATTCAAATCAATAAAATGATAAGGGTACCCATACTTTTGCACCTGTCAAAGTCTGGTTTAATGCATATTGCACATTTTCTTTTAGTACAATAAACCTCATTTCAATCCTGAAATATTACTGTGTCCATTAGTTATTAGATATATCAAACGGAAATAGCTGTTGCAAACACCCAAATATTTAGAAATAAAAATGGTTAAGATTAATAGGGGTGCCCAAACTTTTTCATATGACTGTATCACTAAGAATATATGTTCTATTATCTGATCGGAGGATTTTCAGTCAACTTAAGACCCTTCCATTTTCTTTATTTCCAACTGATTATAAAGAGATGGTAAAAAAAGGTTTTGTTTGTCTCTTTTTTCAGTGGAAAAGAAGGATATGAAGAATCAGAATTAATGTCATACGGTGTTAAAATGTCTAAGGAGGGTTTAAAAAAGCTAAACCCTTTCACCATGCATTCAGTACAGCAGAAGGATAATTACTTTCTGTTGCCAACATCTGTGGCATGGCCTGCTGCTCCATCTCTGTTTAGGACAAACAGGTACAAGTATGAGAGTGTGAAGCTAAAAAAAACGTGTAAAACAACACAGAACTAAGCCAAAGTAAACTTTTTAACACAAAAGTGTACAGTGTGGTGAAATGCCATGAGATTAACACAAGAAACCCCTTTTTGTGTCAATGCAAAATGTGTGGTGAAGTAATGTGATCACCTGGGTATGGCAGGCACACGTCTGCCATTCTCATCAATGAAGTGGCCACCAGCGTTTAGAACCCAGCGATGATGCAGGGACATGAGGGCGTGTCTGGCTGTGGTGGGCGTGTCCTTTCCATCCTGAGTGTCTGCGTTTTTCAGCGGGGAGAACTCGTCCTCTCTCAGGGCCTCAAACACGACAAATGTCCTGTTGAAAGCACACACCATCACATCACTGTTATACACAGAGAAGATTTGTTACGTTTATAAAGCAGAACTATTAAAAATGAACTGAATAAAAATCAGCAACACCAAACTGACTCTTGATGTCAAGACCATTGAGACATCTTGGAAGTTGAGGTACGTACAAATAAGGTTTCCGACAAGTTCTCGAATCTTCTTCAGAAAAAATAGTGAGGATATAAAAACTGTCTGAGCCATCAGTTCGGGGTCAGATCTTCGCTGCATCTTGAAGAGTGAGGAGTCCAGGCCTGGGGTCGGTTGGGGGACTGAGTACCTGACCTAGAATCCTGAGCTCGAACACTCAGAACAAATAGTAATGTGTAGTGCAAAGGTATTTTGGACTGTGGAGTAGTTAGTTTAGCAGTATCTGCTGTTGAGGTATGAAGATCGACCATTTTTTTATTTTGCTGAATAGCTGCATCCAGGCCAATCCTCAGATCAACAGCTTTGCACCAGATAGGTGAATGTAAACTGAGGTATGAATTCATCTATCCGTACTCTTGTTCACATCAAACTACTTTCATTTTTAAGTATATTTACAGTTATCCATAGGGAAAGATTATACTTAATTTGGGAATTATTCTGAATATTATGATACTGTGTGGAGATCTGATCATTTTCCTCAACAGGGGTCAGATTTATAAAACTGGCGTACGCACAATTTGAGCCCAGAAACTRGCGTATGCCACTTTTCACACCAAGGTTGTGATTTATAAAATCCAAACTTGACGTGAAAATGTGCGGTGCCTTTACCTTCATCAGACTTAGATTTTTATTCAACTTTATCATCAGCTTTCTTAACAGTAATATTTATGCTTCTGCTGCTGCTGAGCCATGAGGACCTTTGAAATAAAAAAAACTTAAATCTTAAATAAAAGTTCCCATGCGCAACTCCATTCATCTGCTTCCTCCTCACGACCCTGACCCACAGACCCCTCCCTGTCCCACAGACCCCTCCCTGACCCACAGACCCC
>NW_013953794.1:44920-51141 GCF_001266775.1 Austrofundulus limnaeus
GTGTGGGAAAACGGGGAGACGAGCGGTGGACTTATTTCTAATTTTATCTGACTTATTTAATTTAATTTTCATCGTTTTTATCATCCTGCAGGCTCTGAGAGAAAATTAATTTGAAGCTGAGTATTTCTTTAATAAAAATCATTAGATTACTCTAAAGCAAAATGAGGGGAAATCTGTGTCAATTACAGACATTCTGTTCACGTGAGCAGCTGTCTGTCAGCACCTGTCATCATCCAGACACACGAAGGAGCGCGAGTCTGAACCAATCACTTTTGTTGGCATTGATCAGCTGACTGATTTAATTACATCTTAACATTCATGAGGTACTTTGCACTGACTGTTTATGGTTGAGTGTGGGCCTGTAGAGGGTAGAACCTGAGGCGGGACCTCGTGCGCAAACTCTGACGTGCGGCTGTGATTTATAAAGGAAAGATGCGTAGAAACACGCGTACGCACGGTTTTATAAATCTGATTTTTTTTTGGCGTACGCCACTTCCGCCTTTTGGCCGTACGTTCACTTTTAGTATGGTTTCCACACAATCCTTTATAAATGAGACCCCAGATGATTAATCTGATTTTATGGACGCTTTTGCTGCATAAATAAATACAAGCAAATAGAAAATTCTAAAACCACGTTTGGACATTCGATCATTGAAGTGAGGTTCTTCTACAAGTGTTAAAAGGTACCAGACTGAGTTTTAACATCAAAATTAAGGATTCTTATCAGTTGTCCTAGTCAACTAAGATTTTAAAAACAACYTCCTTGTGAATTACTAGTCCAATTAGCAGGTTTTCCAGTCAATTCCAAGTGCAATTGTCAATAAAGGGGGTAAGCAGTTAATGGGCTTGCCTAAGGAATACCTAGCCACTGGTATGGGTCAGTTCCTCAGGAGGACACGACATCCAAATGAATGTGGTTAGCACTGGACGAATTCTCCTCGCCACTTATTTAAACAGACTAATTTCATCAATCGCAAGGTGAATCCCTTCTTTTGTAAGATTTAGTCKTGACCCTTGAAGACGGAGAGTGAGTCGACGACAAAAATAGCCTTCAGGACTGTTCCCTGATGTAATGTCTGCAGTTTGGAGGACCATTTTGTCTTGGTCTGTGAGGTATGTGTCTGATAGACTTCGGGTTCAAAGGCATGACCGAGAAGTGTGATTGTCCTTCCTGGTTCTTTGTGACAACCTGTGTGCCCATTTCATCATGAAGAAGTGTGGGTGGTAAGCACCCTAAAATTAGTATGCCCAACTTGAAGTCGTGAAAATCATTATTGATAAGCCAGTTCAAGGGGATGGCCTTCGTGATCAATATGTCCATTTGGTTGTTATTCACAGAGAGTATTGTGGGCCTTGAATCGAGGCCTAAGGGAGTAGTAATCTCTAAGGACAGGCCAAGCTCAAAGAACAGTGGTGCTGGTTGGAAGAAAGCTTGTGGGTGGTCAAGACCTTGATTCCCCCACACGTGGATCTGCACAGACACATCACGTATGCATTCAGGAATAGTAAAATGTTGGCTACTGGCCACTTGGCGCACACCAGGTACTGTCTCCTCTTGATCTGAGATGGTCTGGATTAAAGGAAAGTAGGTCCATGATTCTGGCGGTCAGGGACAACAGTACATTATGCAGTGTCTACCTGGACACCTTGGAGTTGTGTTGATGTCTAAAATGGACACTGGGTGGACCATAGTCACTGGACCAATGGTCACCTGTATCTGTGCCAATGCTGACCCCTCCATAGAACATGCTTTTAGCTCTAGTGAGCAAGACTGATGTTTCAGCTATTTGTTAACATGGTTTGCAGCTAGGTTTTAAAACAGTTCAGTGGACATGATTGTGATGTCTGCCTCAGCGTCAAGAAGTGCATCTTCTAGAACAAAGGACAAGTAAAACTTCTGGGCAACCCTCTTATTCTGAGGTGGCCTCAAATTTCAGGACTGATTGCTCTACTGGAATCGTAGGATCTTCTTCAGCAATGTAATGGCCCTCTTGGTCCGCTGCCATGACCAGAACTGAGTGTCAAGTTGTCAGTTCTTGGTGGTGGGATTATTGACAGCTTCAGTACTCTCCCCACTTTTGAGCATGGAAGAGTTAGCATTAGAAGAAAACTTATTAACTTAACATATTTTCACAAGTTCTAAATATCTGCCAAGTTTTGAGAAGACCAGCCCTCTAAAATATAAAAATGGCAGTTTTGCACTATTGGGGACACTTATAAAGGTTTCCAAATTTCCCAAGCCATACGCTTGGCAGATGTTAGCAATAAATATTTTTTTGATTTCGAAAAGGGCCTGAACTTTAGACAGCAGTTTTGAAACATTTAGGATGAAAGGTTTAAGTGGGAGATTTTCTTCAAAAACAATAAAACATTTTTATACTGCGACTGGTGGCACAGTGATCAATTCACAAAATTTGCATATGACCACATTCAGGACTGGATGCCTATCATATGATTTTGTACAGTTTAGACGATTTACAGTGATGTTACAGTGATGTTATGTAAAAATGAAAAATTTTTTAAAATTCCATGCCCACACTATCAGAACTAACCAACAACCATTGATAAGTTTTTGTGCACTATCTTGTGAAGAATCTTGAAGACGAATTAGCATTTGGCATGACGGGTGAATCACCAAACAGCCTGGAGGCTCCTGTGTCATGAGATGAGCACTGTGGTGTGGGAGTCTCCAGTCCTCCAGCACAATAGCCTATATGCCACGGTCATTAATGACGTATTTCCGGTAAAATTCTTGCCACGCTCCTCCCTTCCACTTCCTGGTTACTGCCTTTGTTTTTAGCGTAAGCTCCTAATACTTCTCCGTTAAAAAGTCACAAAAGTTAAAGCATCTCTGAGCTACTGGTATAAAACGTGAGTTCTGTTGTGTGCCGTTGTGTGTGCCAGAGTTAGTTTTTATCCATTTTCCTCTAGAGGAGGAAAGGTGACAGCAGTGGATCATAGCTATACAGGCAAAACTTAGCTGTAAGCTCARGCTTGCGTTTGTAATCGGCATTTCTAACCTGAGGATATTCAAGAGTCAGCATCAGAAATGAGAAGATGGAGGTTACAAATGGGAGATGTACAATTATCCCCTTTTACTGCCYAGACCTGAGAGGAAAAACCACCTCACAGCTAGGAGGAAGCTAACACAGCAGCCGGTACAAAGGTAAGTGTGTGCGCCTTTGTGTTATACAGAGTATGAAATGTTTTTAGGCAACTTTGTCATGAGTTTTATGCAAAAGTAAAACCTTGTTAGAGTGTATATTACGGTGTAGACAAAACACGAGCGATTGTTTTTCCACTTGGCTGGACCTGCACGTCTCCTGTGTTAATGTTGGTACATGTAATATGCTAATTCTGTACTGTGGAGATCATTAAGAGTCATTGTCGGGTGAAAAAATCTTTCGCTAACACTGTGTTGACCGCGAACCGGAAGTGATCAGAGTGGCATCAAGTGCTGGACCGGATGTCCGTGGCATATAGGCTATTCCTCCCTGCCGGATCGATTGATGACGAAGGGTCTTTGAGGGTAAGTTTGTAGTACTTTGAAGGCTATTAGAGAGTCAGTAAAAGTATTCTGTGCCTTTTCTGAAAAACTGTAACTCACTTAGCAAACTGAAAGATGTCAAAGACAAATTTTTCCATTTTAATGCCATTTGGTTTCTCCGGTTTGATCAGACGACCCTGAGTGTCCACATATGGGATCTTCTTCTGGGCTACGTGGTGTTGCAGCTGCGGCTCATACTTCCTATTGTGTAAACAAAGAACAAATACCCTGAATTAATGGAAAGCAAATTAAAAACTGTCTGACAGAAGAGAGCAAACGTGTAAGAAAAAACTTAAAAGAAAACTTAATGTCTTACTGTACTACGTCTCTGAGGAAAGAGAAGCTGAAGAAGTGATTAGCTATGTTTCCTGCGTTGAACATAAGTCGGCCACTGGCACTGCGCTTCTCTGCAGTCGCTAGGGTGATCTCACTATACTCTACCACCTGGTAAAGCCCGTCTACTTTACAGACCACACCCACTGCCTCTGTCGGATTGGTTTTCTCCACCACCTGGAAACAAAATTAACATTATTTTTATTTACTTACTTTTATTTTTAACAGGTAATTTTGTTGAGACGTGTAGTGTCGTTTACAAGAGAGATCTGTTACAGTAACATCAGTTACACAAAAATCACAAAACATTATGTTGAAATTTTAAAGACAAAGGCTTGAAATGCTGATTTTTCAATTTTCTTTAAAATGTTCTTAAAATGTCTCAGATCAAACTGGACAATTTTGTTTTTTGCTACAGTGTATTCCAGGAAGATGGAGCAGTTTGAGAGGGCATTTTTCCCCAAGTTCTATGTGAACTATGGGGACACTGGAGCACAGATAAGCTTTGACTGTACCATTTGAGACATCTTGGAATGTAAATGGATAGAAAGCACACTGAGGATAGATTTGTAAATAAAAGGTATACCAGTGTCAAATCTGCAGGTACATGACGGTCATTGTACCAGTGAGTACAGGGTACAGCAGTACTGTAGGAGAGAGGTTTACATTTTACTATAAATCACCAGTGGTGGGCACAGTTTCATTTAACAGCAAACAGCTGATAACAGAACTAACTTTTTGTTGTTTTTGCTGACTTTAGAAAACATTAGCAGACCAATTAGCTTCCTCTAAATTCAGTTCCAGTAACTTCAAGCTTGCTAACACTAAGTGAAGACTTCTATCCCCCAATCAAGACGCATATAGAATACTGTTCTCAACCAGTATTGGCTCGTAAGCATAGATATTAGTGGGGTGGAATTTATTTTCCTATATCAAAGTCAACATCAAAGTTAGAATTTGACACATTTTCTGTGAAAACTATAAACGTTACTTATTTAATCAGATTTTTGTCATCTTTTATCTCCCTCCKCGCAGGGTATGTCTCGTGAAACAAAAACAAAAATAAAATTAAAAAATAGTCTGGTATAATATTTAATCAGAGAAACATCTGCTCTCACCCGAATGTATTTTTTATTTTAATTGTGGGTAAAATTAATTAGACAGGTACACACATACATGTCAAGCTGTATGGCTTGTCAGTAAAATTACATACATTTTCCTCTATTTCACAGGTATAGGGCAATTTCAGTGATTTTTTTCAAATCTCAGAGATTTTTCCAAAAATCCAACTTCAAGTTTTTGTTACATCTCAGAGCCTGTAGGACTTTAAAAAAAGTCAATGTCAATTTTATTTATAAAAGCGCTTTTAAAAAAACAGCTAAAGACTCCAAAGTGCTGTACAGAAATCAATAAAAATCACAAACCCATAAAAATAGTTAAAGATACATAATAAATTACAACAAACAATAGTTAAAAATATAATTTACAATTACAATGTCATGCCTTACTTTAAATAAATGTCACTGAATAAAAAAATAAGTCTTAAGAAGCACTGAAGTTTTCCAAGCTATGAGCAGATCTAATATGAAAGGGCAAGTTATTCCATAGACTGGGAGCTGCAACATCAAAACAATCACCTCTAATCCTAAATCTGGATCTTAGAACATCTAAAAGCATCTGATTGTTTGACCTCAATGTTCTAGATGAAGAATAAAGATGCAAAAGAGTAATACACCTGTTGAAGTTAAATAGGGGGAAGATGTCCTGTGAACTTATTCTAAATATAAATTTAAAAAGGGTGAACTATGCATCTCAAATCTGAGGCCTTCAAGACCCAACTCAGATTTCAAAAATGCAGCTCTATATTAGCACAGAGCTAGCACAGTAACATACAGGTCCTTCACAAAAAATTAGCATATTGTGATAAAGTTCATTATTTTCTGTAATGTACTGATAAACATTAAACTTTCATATATTTTAGATTCATTGCACACCAACTGGAGTAGTTCAAAACTTTTATTGTTTTAAAATTGATGATTTTGGCAAAAAAGTAAAGAAAAACCAAAAATCCCTATCTCAAAAAATTAGCATATTTCATCCGACCAAAAAAAGAAAAGTGTTTTAATTAAAAAAAAAAGTCAACCTTCAAATTATGTTCAGTTATGCACTCAATACTTGGGGAATTCTTTTGCAGAAATGATGGTTTCAATGCGGTGTGGCATGGAGGCAATCAGCCTGTGGCACTGCTGAGGTGTTATGGAGGTCCAGGATGCTTCGATAGTGGCCTTAAGCTCATCCAGAGTGTTGGGTCTTTAGCTCATCCATAGTGTTGGGTCTTGTG
>NW_013953794.1:52113-54914 GCF_001266775.1 Austrofundulus limnaeus
GAGCTTAAGACCCAACACTCTGGATGAGCTTAAGACCCAACACTCTGGATGAGCTTAAGACCCAACACTCTGGATGAGCTTAAGACCCAACACTCTGGATGAGCTTAAGACCCAACACTCTGGATGAGCTTAAGGCCACTATCGAAGCATCCTGGACCTCCATAACACCTCAGCAGTGCCACAGGCTGATTGCCTCCATGCCACGCCACATTGAAGCAGTCATTTCTGCAAAAGGATTCCTGACCAAGTATTGAGTGCAGAACTGAACATAATTATTTGAAGGTTGACCTTTTTTTGTATTAAAAACACTTTTCTTTTATTGGTCGGATGAAATATGCTAATTTTTTGAGATAGGGATTTTTGGTTTTTCTTTACTTTTTTGCCAAAATCATCAATTTTAAAACAATAAAAGTCTTGAACTACTTCAGTTGGTGTGCAATGAATCTAAAATATATGAAAGTTTAATGTTTATCAGTACATTACAGAAAATAATGAACTTTATTACAATATGATATTATTTTGAGAAGGACCTGGGTTCACTCAAAGTCTCAGATTTTGGGGAAACATATAAAACATTTAGTAAAAGGACAATCGTGAAATAATGTTTAAATGTTGTTGCTGAGACAAGATTTGATGGAAAACAAAAATGCAAAATGTATGAAAAAAATAAACCCTTATATCAGCTTCAACAGCAATCAGAAWACCAGAACTATTAGCAGATGATGTCCTGCTAGTTGCTTACTAAAGAGCAGTTTGTCAACAGTGAAAATGTGAAACTATGGGCAGGCAAGACCACAAAAAACTTTTGTTTGAACCCTTTACAAGGAAGAAATTTTAGTAACTGCAACTCAGTGACTTTTAATTGAACACCACTGACTTATGTTGTAGTAAGAAACACATATACAGCAAAACACACCATTTCAAATTTAAGGGTTTTTAATATTGCACAATGATTACTAAAACATGGGTTATTTTGCATTGCACATTGTTTTCAACATGCATTAGRACTCTGATGTATTTGGGGTAAAAGGTATTTTTAAATGTTTGTCTTTGTTTTAATTCTCCTGAACCTCCTGCCTGATGGCAGCAGTTGGAACACACAGTGACCTGTGTACAAGGAGGTTTTACAATGTTTGTGGCTTTCCTAAGTCATTTTACCATATTTATTGTAATCGGCTGAAAACAAGCTACAGAATTTTTATTCAGAACATACACATTTATTTTTCACATGGTTCTGACTATTTTATTTCATTCTCAACAAATTTTACTGCATTTCTTAGTAGATTACTGGGATTCCATGTTATTCTGTATTTAATGCTTCTTAAAAAATAAAAATTGCGTCCAACACTGCCAAACTGAAATGGCCATTATATATTTTATTCAATACTTTGGGTGTATCTAAACACAAATAAAATGTTTTCGTTCCTATTTTGATACTAATTTTTCCTCTGGCCTATGGACCAATACTGAGGGTAGGTTCATAAAGTGCTTGTGGTTATTCTTGGTGTTTGTTGATGAGCAGCACTTCAGCCTCGTGTTGTTATTGGTTAAAACTCAGAAAGAGAAAAAATAAAAGGGACCAACCTTAGCTCCACAGTCTGCTCCCTTCTGCACACAAAACCCAACAAAAGCTGGATCAGCTACTTTCACCAGGATGTTGTCAACACAGTAAACATGAATGAGCTGGATTCCCCTTCGCTCCATGTCGTCCAAGATGCCCTGATTCCCAAGTGATCTGTAAAGACCCCCATTACCATCTGGAAAACAAAATTAGTGTTTTAAACAACAAATTAAGTGAGACTTTTGAACTCACTGATGCTGCTGAGGGCCTACCAGGAGCCATGGAGAGCTTCCCTTTGCTCTCTAGGATGATCTTGCCATCATAGTCCATTGCTGGCAGCATGCCCTGCTGAAAGAACACCACATTGTTCTTCTCCAAACCAAAGTAGTTGTGCTGGGAGAAAAACTTCTCAGTCGATTCCATCGTCCTGCCACTGGTCATGATGTACCTGAAGGCAACACAGAACACACGTAAGACAAATTTATTCATTTGTCTCTTTAACATACATACAGGAAACAATAAAACCAAGAAAAATTGCATTTTTTATATAATGAATAACTTTGCTGAAGAAGTTTAAACTGAAATATTTAAAGCTAAAAGAAGCAGAACACTTGTTGTAAGGCAAAACTATCAAACAACTTTCGCCGTTCATCTTGACCAATGCTGTTTTGGGGCTAAACCTTTAAAACACGGCGTTCCCCAAGGTTCAATCTTAGGTCCTATTTTATTTATCTTATATTTATTGTCTCTTGGACAGATTTTTCATAAATTCAATATTTCCTTTCACTGCTTTGTGGATGACGTCTAGATTTATATGCTCCTTAAGCTACAAAACGGTACAAATGAATCCCTTCAGCTATTGACAGACTGTTTGACTGAAGTTAAATCTTGGATGGAACAGAACTTCATCTGGATCAAAGTAAAACTCGAGTTATATTATTTGGTCAAAAATTCCAGACTACAAATTTAGATCAGATTCTTGGTCCTTTAGCTCGGTTTTGTCAGACCTCTGCTAGAAATCTTGGTTTCACTTTATAACATTAGACTTTATATGATAAACATGCTTTAACTGTAAAATAAAGACTGTAAAAATACTGTAGGATGTTCAGTTTTTATCATTTTTTAACTAAAAAGTTTAAAAATATTACACGGACGGAGCCATTTTATTTACACACAAAGCATTCTGGGTAAATGATGACGTGGATAGGTCCTCGGTGCGAGGCTGCTAGCGAGCTATATC
>NW_013953794.1:55914-57510 GCF_001266775.1 Austrofundulus limnaeus
GATATAGCTCGCTAGCAGCCTCGCACCGAGGACCTATCCACGTCATCATTTACCCAGAATGCTTTGTGTGTGAATAAAATGGCTCCGTCCATGTTAAAATGTTTATTTTAAAATTTACGAAACTGAAACAGCCTACAGTATTTTTACAGTCTTTATTTTACAGTTAAAATGTTTATCAAATAAAGTTTAATGATAATAATAATTATAACTAATCGTGGATCCCTTTAAAATTAGATAAACAAGTTTTGATGTTAAATCAGGTTTTTATCACTTGTGGATTTTATAAAAAGTTAAATCTTACTTCTGTTTTAAGGACTTTGAAGGACTTGTTCATGCCTTCGTTACATCTCGTTTGATTACTGTAATTCATTATATAAAGGCATGGATAAATCACAGATGCAGCGACTTAGATGATCCAGAACGCAGCAGCATGGCTCCTTACAGGAACCAGGAAGCATGACCATATAAGGCCTATACTGGCATCTTTACATTGGCTGCCTGTTCCTTTTCGAACAGATTTAAAGATTCTTTTTTTTAACTTATAAAATTTTAAATGGGCTAGCCCCGCCCCCCTTATCTTTGGGATCTTTTAGGATTTCGGTCCGTGCCCAGAACCCTGCCATCAAATAACCAGTTACTACTGACAGTTCCTCGGACTCGACTAAGAGGAAAGGAGACCGGGCTTTATCTGCTGCCGCTCCTGTTTTATGGAACAACTTACCTGTCCAGATTAGATCTGCCCACAGCCTGGATCATTTTAAATCACTTCTTAAAACTCTTTTTTATTCTCTGGCTTTTAATTGAAGTATTGTTTGATACTCTGTTTTTATTATTGTTGCTCTCTCTGTGCAGCACTTTGCTGCAGTTTTATACTTGCTTTTAATGTGCTAAATAAATAAATTTGACATGACATCACAACAAAAGCTAAAACTAAAACTGACATAATGAAAAAAACAGATCCAGCATACCTAAAGCACATTTAAAGAGAATAATATTTTTGAAGGAATTGAAGAGATTGTAATGTGTTTCTAGAGGAAAAATGTTTCCAAGGAAAGTTAAAGTATTTTGAGAAGTATAAACATTACGAAAAATAAAATAAAGTCACAGCAGACATCAAATGAATGAGCTGACTGTTTAGATTTATGAAACAAACATAAAAAGACAAGAAAACAATGTAAATAAACAGTGTAAATACTGTATTTTTAAGCTCAACTCAAGCACATAATGTGAGTAATCTGAAAACTGATGTCTCACCAGGGAATACAACACTTGACTTTGTTCTTCTGCTCAGCCAGATGCTGCAGCTTCAGAATGCGCTCAGCCTGGATCTGAAAAAGGGTTTTGTGGGACGGCAGTCCCACGTCGTACATGCCTTTGGGGTACGGTACTCCCAGCCTTGTTCCCTGGCCCCCCGCTAGAAGCAAGGCTGCAACTTTATTCTGAGAAATGTTGTCAAGACCTGGAAAGATGGCAGCACAAAAACTGTGAGTCTTACAACAAAACTGAGTGTCCCAGTGCAGAGATTCTTAACCTGTGGGCCGTAAGCGCCACCTTGAGGGCCTCAAAAGAACAACAGTTTTTAACTTTGGGCCGCAG
>NW_013953795.1:0-696 GCF_001266775.1 Austrofundulus limnaeus
AGCCTGTAATAACTATAAATTTCTTCAAGTACATGATTCATTTTTTAAGGATTTGTAATGTTACAAAGTACTTTTTAAAATCACAACTTTTACTTCGTTACATTCAAAAATATTAAAATGATACTTTTCAATTTCTTTACTTTAAAATATAACAACTAGTTACACGTTATAAATTTAAATAGGACTAAACTCATGAAAGTTCTGCACTCTAAAAATAAAGTGTTGAATTTCCTGAACCAATATGTCAACTGGTTCCACTAAACTGAGCTGAGTAAAATTTACTCAACTTAGTTTAAGTTAAATTCACTTCATTTAGAGTTTGTGTAAAAGTACTTTTACTGTTTTTACTTTTATTGTGAGCAGTTGTATTTACTGAAGTACTTTTCTTATCAGAGAAATGTTCATAATTTTCTGTTAAGGTATTTTTACTTTCTTTCAAGTACTTTGTACCCCTCTGGCTCTGGGCCATGTGCGGTCCTACACACCTGTTCAGGTGCTGCTGCAGCAGGTCCAGACGTTGCTCCACCTCTCCGTAGGTCAGGTCTGTGTCGCTGTCGTCCTCTCCGGCCGGCGTCTGTCGACACGGAGCCGACCTATCTGGAGCCTCGCTGGGAGGCTGACGTACCCAGTCCTCAGCATGGAGCTCTGCGCACACACACACACACACACACACACACACACACACACACACACACA
>NW_013953795.1:1767-9449 GCF_001266775.1 Austrofundulus limnaeus
CCCCACCTTGATGTTTTGGGACCCCATTTTGGGTCCCGACCCCAACTTTGGGAAACACTGCTCTAAGGTTCTCATCGATGACTCCAGAGACGTACAACCAATGATTATTCTCAGAGTTCCATTAATATTAAACTAGTGATTCATGAGATATTTTGCTAACAGACAAACAGAGTTAACTTCAGTAGCTGATCATCGCTCACAGTGGACCTAAATTAAAATAGAGCTTTGCTTCAAAAACAAGCTAAGTGTGGTGAAACAAAAGCCCGAACAACACAATGCTAACATTAGCTGCATGCTAAATGTAGCAAAAGGCTAACTAAATACTAAARATTGCAGAACAGTAGTTAAAAYCCAGTAGAGAATGGGAATGGAATTGGAACGGACAGGGATCGCGCAATGCATTCTGGGAGTTTAGGAAACAGAAYTTAGCAGCAGAGCCGGTTTAGCAGTARGATTTYTTTGATCATTATTTTGGTTTTGTGATTCACCGTAAAATACACTCAAAAGGTGATTGCYAGCTGCATTATCAACAGCCACAGTCATTCTCACGATCGGAGGAGGAATACGGATTGTGTTTTTACAGTTTTTCGGCATGAAAACAGACYTCGTGTGGTGGGTGGGAGCTGCAACGAACCATCGCCACCTTCAGGTCAGGAGTATTTCCAGAAACGTTTGTGTGATCACGGCATTTCCACACAAAGTTTAATGAAATATTAAACTTATTAACTGCTTAGCTTAGGATTGTTCACATGTAACATATAGCTAGTTAACGAGCTAACTAGGTAGCTTTCTAAGCCGATGAGAACCCTAAAAGCCATTTATGCACAATTAGCTTTATACCTTTGCACAAGCTGCACTACAAGCTACATAAAGTTATTTTTTCCTTTACAGCAAGCCAGCCTACGAGTTCTTGGGTTGRCATCCTGACTGGGTACCTTCCTTACATCTTGCGCACAAAGAAGTTCAAGCTGGAGGAAAATATCATCCTGAAGACAGAGCTGTTCTGAAAAATAAAATGAATGAGCAATTCTTACAAGATGATGTGATGGTCAAGTATTTCACTGGGCTTCCATGTTTGGCTGTTTTGGTGGGAGGGGATGCCTCAGCTACTTCTCTGTCTAGCACAGACTTGAAACTGAACTTAACATTAAAATTGTTCCACATAGAAGTGTTGTATGAATGACTGAAGAATATTTCAGTTTTGAGTCTCATTTGTGGGAAAAACATTGAACATTGCTATAACATATAAAACATGTCAAGGTTACAGTAAATGAACTGTGAATAAAACAGGTTAAACATGTCAAATGCCACTGTGAGCAAATAAAATGCTATTTAAATACAAAATTATTACAATTTAAACTGAAAATGTACTGCAGATATTTCACATGAGTAACGCTCTAATAAAATCGATGCAGTCGCAGTTTAATCTGAAGTATGCCTAATTTCTGTAAACAAGTAAGTAAACACAAATATTGTAAACATTTATTTGCTAATGAGGAAAAATAAAACTTAAAGGAAATGGAAAAATGGAAAAAGCTTAAAGTCAGCATCAGCCAGTATGCTGGAGCATCACTGACTGTTTTGGTCCCCTTTTATCTGAACAACTTTAATTTTAAACATTAGAGCACAAACGTGTGCAAGACTCTGCAATGCCTCCATGCACATGAAGTGTGCACAGTCCACTTGGCCTCTGGAACAGAATCACCCATGTTTGGAGCGGTGCTTCATTCAGGCGCTGAGAGTGCAGAATCTAGAAAACAAAAATGTGTAAAATTAATGRTACAATATGAATATAAAATTGCTGTGAAACAAATTACTTTCACATTACTACTTTTCAGTTGTAAATATAGAGTAACTGCACAATCAGTTCTTGTTTTTCAATGTTTTAATGCATCATTTTAGCCGATGTGAAAGAATTTATCAGTTTTATCTGTGTGTAAATATGCATTTATGTGCCTTTAACATGCTCCAGGACAGGCGATCATGAATTTCACCAATTTGGAACAAAGAAATATGTTCTACTCTATAATAATAATAATCAGAATAACACAATGTTTTACATTAATCACCAGAAACCACATGTAAACGTGTTACATAGGTTGAAGATTACATTTACTGTGTAAACAACTTTACAATGTGAGGTTGAAATGAAAGTCTTTAAAATAAAATCTGAAACCAGAAGAGCTTTAATGTTAAACTAATCACCAGAAACAACACGTAACTTTAGTGTTTAGACCAGAAAATCTGCAACGATCAGAACTGTTGTAGTCAAAACAGGTGTGTGTGTGTGTGTGTGTGTGTGAGAGTGTGTGTGTTTGTGTGTGTGTGTATTGGGGGGTGGGTCATGCTCATGGAGTTCACCTACCTTCGTAAAAACAGCAATTTTGTGGTTGTTCACTAATCTCTGCTGGTCCTGCATCCATTTTTTGAACTGCAGATGAGCCTCCAGAGGTTTGATTTCTGAATCACTCACATATGTATGCACTCACGCCACAAACATGGTAGCTAGCTATGTTGGGAAACATAAGCTCAGCTGTGTTAGCTCGCTGTTTAGCATCTTTGTTCAGTTTGTCGCAGTAAAGAATATTGCTCTTCAGTTTGTCTAGGTCCATTTTGTTTTGTATTTTGAAAACAGTTGTCCTTCAACACGGTGGTCGCTACCCACCATGCAATGCGTCGTATTTTGGTTAGCAAATTAGCATACAACATGGCGGCCATTACCCAGCACGCAATGCGTCATGCCGTTCGGTCCAAATTCCATCCCCTTTCCCAATACCAGCAAAATGCTAGCTAAAGGATAAAAGTAACAAAGAACTAGGTAAAAACGATGTCATTAAAATACTAGCAACAATATTAAAGTAATAAAAACAGAGCTGACAAAAGTTGCAAAATGCTAGCTGAAAGATAAAAGTAGCTAAATGCTAGAGAAAACCAGCATAATAATTATTCAAAGCTACAGGAAGCAAAACTCTAAACGCCAAAACTAAAAAAACATAAATCTAGTTCAAAGTTACAGAAAAAAAGCTAAAATGAGTAAAACAAAAACTAAAATTCCACACTATTAACACATTAGTAACAATCTAAATGTACCAGGCTATCTAATAGCTAAAGGGAGCAAAACTGTAGCTAAAAGCCAAAAGCAGTAAAATGCTACCAAAGGATTCAAGTACYAAATCTTTAGCTAAATGTTAAAATGCAAAATGCTAGCTGAAACTAGCCTGGRCCTTGCCTTCCAACGCAGTTCAGTTCAATTCTAGTTTCCCTTCACTGCTCCGTCTGGGACTTCTCCCACAGACAAGGATTTCTTCAGGAGCATTTCATTTGGGCCAATCAGAGAACAGAATGTTGATTTTCTGCGCAGTGTCTGCTTGTAGTTTATTTTACCTGGGCCAATCAGAGAACAGAACCTCAATTTTCTGCGCAGTGTCTGCTTGTAGTTTATTTTACCTGGGCCAATCAGAGAACAGAAGGCGGAGTTTTGAATGATGTTGATGTTCTGCTCAGTGTCTGCTAGTTAGTTTAGCATACAGTACGGCAGTGAATGAAGCCAGTCTGTGTTGATCAGGCTTCCAAATTAAATTAAATTTGTCTGACAAAGCAGCAGCTCTCATTTACAGTCGTCTCGTTCGGCTCGGTACTTTTCTCCTCTCAGTAGGGTTGTTTACAGCACACGCGACTTCCGGTTAGCGTCTTAGCTTAGCCTCCATTACAGCGACAAACGTGGCGGCCAACAGATCCAATCATTTTAAACTTCAGCAGAGGCCATGCCTCCTGCAAGAATCTCTTCTCTACAGCTAAGAGTCCAGACCCTTGTATGAAGCAAAGTGAAGGACAAGGGTCTGGTAACAGGCTAAGCTGAAATACAAAAGTAGTAAAAACAAAGCTGAAAAACACAAGTAACAAAATGTCAGCAAACATAGCTAGGTAGATTACATGTGTCAAACACAAGGCCCACATTTGGCCCACGTGTGACCACACAGAAGGCCTGTCGGCCCAGCCCCCCCAAAAATATTTTTTTACGTAACATGGAAATTGTTTCTTATATCAATGGTAAACTTTAAATTTATGATTAAATGCAACAAAATAAATTTAAAAGGTGAAAGATGATAATAATAATTGTCCTGCCCCTGAGTTGTTGGCTTTAATTAACTGAGCAGTTTAGTTGGATAGCTCAGTATTAATGTCTGAAAAGTCAGCATCAACCATAAAATAAATCTGCTATAATTCATGGAGTTCAACACGTCTAGAACCCTGAAAGATCAGGAATAAATTGAATAAAGAACCTTTATACTCCTGGTTCTGTGTGGTGTCTCCAGCCGGGCCCTCCGGAGCGCTGCTCAGTCCCAGACCCAAGCTGTGGTCCCTGACCACCGGGTAGCCCAGCACACCGGAACACAGGGGCCTCTGCTCCTCCTCCTCCTCTTCCTCCTCCTCCTTGTCTTCATCCTCGCCCTCCTCAGCTGACTCTCTCCTGTCCTCAGTCGATGAGGAGGCGTAGAGGCGTCGCTCCTTGTCGTGGGAGCCTGTAGAGGACAGGAAGGAGGGACAGTTACGTCTCTGCTGAGGTGTCCTCTGGGGACATCATTAACCCTGACGGCAGCGGGGGAGGACTTGGGCTTGACCTGAGGACAAACACAGTTAAAGGAAAAATAAAAACATTGTGTTTCCACAGAGAAAGATGAGTTTACAGCTTCCTGAGTGATGAAACCTCTGGACACGGCGGTCCTGCTGGAGGACAGGGACGGTCTGTATCCATGAGAGCTGCTGTGTGGAGGTAGCAGCTCTACGTCTCGCTCACCATCACATGTAGAGACTGTTGTCATCTAAAAGCAGCGCTGCTGTCTGAGCTCCATCCTCAGGGACATAGCAGTGGAGACAGAACGTCCAGAGAGAGACAGACATGGAGCTAACAGTGTCTCAGACCTGGACCAGCTCCTCTCCTGACTTCAGCTGAGCAGGAGGAACTGATGTGATGACATCAGCAGGAAACCCCCCTCACCACACCAGAACCATGAGCCTGAGAGGGACCTGAGTCTGAAGACTGGTGTCCTGGTCCACCTGTCCATTGGTGTTCTGGTCCACCAGTCCACTGGTGTCCTGGTCCACCTGTCCACTGGTGTTCTGGTCCACCTGTCCTCTGGTGTTCTGGTCCACCTGTCCATTGGTGTCCTGGTCCATCTGTCCACTGGTGTCCTGCTCCATCTGTCCACTGGTGTCCTGGTCCATCTGTCCACTGGAGTCCTGGTCCACCTGTTCACTGGTGTCCTGGTCCATCTGTCCACTGGTGTTCTGATCTATCTGTCCACTGGTGTCCTGGTCCATCTGTCCACTGGTGTCCTGCTCCATCTGTCCACTGGTGTCCTGGTCCACCTGTCCTCTGGTGTTCTGGTCCATCTGTCCACTGGTGTTCTGATCTATCTGTCCACTGGTGTCCTGGTCCATCTGTCCACTGGTGTTCTGGTCTATCTGTCCACTGGTGTTCTGGTCTATCTGTCCACTGGTGTTCTGGTCCATCTGTCCACTGGTGTTCTGGTCTATCTGTCCACTGGTGTTCTGGTCCATCTGTCCACTGGTGTTCTGGTCTATCTGTCCACTGGTGTCCTGGTCCACCTGTCCTCTGGTGTCCTGGTCCACCTATCCACTGGTGTCCTGGTCCACCTGTCCTCTGGTGTCCTGGTCCACCTGTCCTCTGGTGTCCTGGTCCACCTGTCCTCTGGTGTTCTGGTCCATCTGTCCACTGGTGTTCTGGTCCACCTGTCCTCTGGTGTTCTGGTCTATCTGTCCACTGGTGTTCTGGTCCATCTGTCCACTGGTGTTCTGGTCTATCTGTCCTCTGGTGTCCTGGTCCACCTGTCCTCTGGTGTTCTGGTCCACCTGTCCTCTGGTGTCCTGGTCCACCTGTCCACTGGTGTCCTGGTCCACCTGTCCACTGGTGTTCTGGTCCACCTGTCCACTGGTGTTCTGGTCCACCTGAGCCAGCTGAGACACTCATCTCCCCGTGCTCCATGTTGAGTGTGTTACACACCCTGACATCAATCAGCCCTGTGACTACCTGTCAGCCTTTAAACAGACAGACTGAGTACAGGACTAAAGACACCTGCGTTTGACACGAGTCCCTTAAAGGCCGTTAAATACATTTTGTTGAGTACTTGGAGTCTCTAACAGTGGAGAAAAATAGACAGTAAATATACACAAAACCAAATGCTGTATGTATTTCTAAACTTTAAATGCTACTTGTATGATCACAGTGTACTGTAGTGTACTGCTAATTGAGCACACTGACTAAATGCTGTATTAGTGTGTGGAGGGGTGAATGAGGACACAGACTGGGTTGTGAAGTGCTTTCAGTAACCTGGTTGGTTATAAATTTGTAAATACTGTCCATCAGAAATTGGTCTGAATGGTGCTCAGTGTTGAAACTGACTATTAGCTATTAGCTGATTAGTGCAACCAGGATTCCAAACCTGGGGGTGTCTACAGGACCCCTTAACCACAGGGCCTACCAGCAGGTTAAGTAGGCCCTGGTGGAACATATGATACATATGTACCATTTGATAGAAATCTAGACAAGAAGATGTACTCCACTGACTAAATACCAGTATTTTACTCTGACCTGTGGATGATCTCCTCTTGTAGGAAACTCGTCTTCGGCACTTCAAGTCCATGTTAGAATCACTTGTCTTTGTGTGGGTCGTCTGCAGAGGGACAGACATGAAGAAGCCTGATGTAAGAACAGGGGCAGAACTAGACTTTTCTGCAGCAGGTGGGCAATGGGGGGAGCACATACAAATAAAAAATAATACTTAGATTTAAACATTCCAGATGGCTGCCACAGCTAATTTCAAATTATTCTAATTCAGTAGTTTTAAGAAATATTGAGCAAACATTTGTTTGATCTAAGAATGACCCAAAAACACATACTGAAGGCTAGCCCCAGTTTCAAACTAAGTGCTAATGTAATTTTACAAAAGAACTATATTTCAGCCATTTTTTAACAAAGCAGAAAATAAGTATTTAAAGTAGTCAAATTCAGTCTTTACCAAAGTTTAAATGTAAATCAAAAATAAGATGACCAACACAACTAAATGTAAATGGCTATAATTCAGCCATTAAAGGACTTATTAAGCTAAAATTAGTTGTGGTTTAGCTAAGAATGATCACA
Source organism: Austrofundulus limnaeus (assembly GCF_001266775.1). Lineage (NCBI taxonomy): Eukaryota > Metazoa > Chordata > Actinopteri > Cyprinodontiformes > Rivulidae > Austrofundulus > Austrofundulus limnaeus. Next base: position 8,930 of record NW_013953795.1, read on the forward strand.
AACACATGCTTATTGCTAATCCCAATTTACGGAAACTGCTAATGCTAATGCTAATGTTAAATTTACAAAGGGGTTATAACTAAACCAATTTTAAACATAAAAAGTTGAACATTTTTATAGTTGCAGCCGAGAACAATGTCCATGGCATGCTGAAAGCTAATCTTGATTTTAAGCTAAGGGCTGATGCTAATTTCAGAAAGAACTATATTTCAGCCAGTTTTAAAACATACAAAGTTAAAAACTGGTATAATAGCAACTGAAAATAATCTTCAACAAAATCTAAATGCAAACCAAAAATTCAAGATGGCCACCAAAGATAATTTTAAATGTGTGTCACGTGGCCATTTCTATAAATATTAAGGTGAAATTTGGTATGATGGTAGCCCAGAACAATCCCCATGATCTGCTGAAAGATAAGGGCTAATGCCAATTTGAGAAAGAGAAATAGCTGAGCCGGTTTAGACATGCAAAGTGTGACCTGCGTCAGACTCCAGTGTGAACTCTCCACAGCACTGATGTG
>NW_013953795.1:9459-18515 GCF_001266775.1 Austrofundulus limnaeus
CTGGTGTTCTGGTCCACCTGTCCTCTGGTGTTCTGGTCTATCTGTCCACTGGTGTTCTGGTCCATCTGTCCACTGGTGTTCTGGTCTATCTGTCCTCTGGTGTCCTGGTCCACCTGTCCTCTGGTGTCCTGGTCCACCTGTCCTCTGGTGTTCTGGTCCACCTGTCCTCTGGTGTCCTGGTCCACCTGTCCACTGGTGTCCTGGTCCACCTGTCCACTGGTGTTCTGGTCCACCTGTCCACTGGTGTTCTGGTCCACCTGTCCACTGGTGTTCTGGTCCACCTGAGCCAGCTGAGACACTCATCTCCCCGTGCTCCATGTTGAGTGTGTTACACACCCTGACATCAATCAGCCCTGTGACTACCTGTCAGCCTTTAAACAGACAGACTGAGTACAGGACTAAAGACACCTGCGTTTGACACGAGTCCCTTAAAGGCCGTTAAATACATTTTGTTGAGTACTTGGAGTCTCTAACAGTGGAGAAAAATAGACAGTAAATATACACAAAACCAAATGCTGTATGTATTTCTAAACTTTAAATGCTACTTGTATGATCACAGTGTACTGTAGTGTACTGCTAATTGAGCACACTGACTAAATGCTGTATTAGTGTGTGGAGGGGTGAATGAGGACACAGACTGGGTTGTGAAGTGCTTTCAGTAACCTGGTTGGTTATAAATTTGTAAATACTGTCCATCAGAAATTGGTCTGAATGGTGCTCAGTGTTGAAACTGACTATTAGCTATTAGCTGATTAGTGCAACCAGGATTCCAAACCTGGGGGTGTCTACAGGACCCCTTAACCACAGGGCCTACCAGCAGGTTAAGTAGGCCCTGGTGGAACATATGATACATATGTACCATTTGATAGAAATCTAGACAAGAAGATGTACTCCACTGACTAAATACCAGTATTTTACTCTGACCTGTGGATGATCTCCTCTTGTAGGAAACTCGTCTTCGGCACTTCAAGTCCATGTTAGAATCACTTGTCTTTGTGTGGGTCGTCTGCAGAGGGACAGACATGAAGAAGCCTGATGTAAGAACAGGGGCAGAACTAGACTTTTCTGCAGCAGGTGGGCAATGGGGGGAGCACATACAAATAAAAAATAATACTTAGATTTAAACATTCCAGATGGCTGCCACAGCTAATTTCAAATTATTCTAATTCAGTAGTTTTAAGAAATATTGAGCAAACATTTGTTTGATCTAAGAATGACCCAAAAACACATACTGAAGGCTAGCCCCAGTTTCAAACTAAGTGCTAATGTAATTTTACAAAAGAACTATATTTCAGCCATTTTTTAACAAAGCAGAAAATAAGTATTTAAAGTAGTCAAATTCAGTCTTTACCAAAGTTTAAATGTAAATCAAAAATAAGATGACCAACACAACTAAATGTAAATGGCTATAATTCAGCCATTAAAGGACTTATTAAGCTAAAATTAGTTGTGGTTTAGCTAAGAATGATCACAAACACATGCTTATTGCTAATCCCAATTTACGGAAACTGCTAATGCTAATGCTAATGTTAAATTTACAAAGGGGTTATAACTAAACCAATTTTAAACATAAAAAGTTGAACATTTTTATAGTTGCAGCCGAGAACAATGTCCATGGCATGCTGAAAGCTAATCTTGATTTTAAGCTAAGGGCTGATGCTAATTTCAGAAAGAACTATATTTCAGCCAGTTTTAAAACATACAAAGTTAAAAACTGGTATAATAGCAACTGAAAATAATCTTCAACAAAATCTAAATGCAAACCAAAAATTCAAGATGGCCACCAAAGATAATTTTAAATGTGTGTCACGTGGCCATTTCTATAAATATTAAGGTGAAATTTGGTATGATGGTAGCCCAGAACAATCCCCATGATCTGCTGAAAGATAAGGGCTAATGCCAATTTGAGAAAGAGAAATAGCTGAGCCGGTTTAGACATGCAAAGTGTGACCTGCGTCAGACTCCAGTGTGAACTCTCCACAGCACTGATGTGACACACATGCGCAGTAAAAGACGTGACGTCTCATCAGCCGGCTGGTTTGTTCACAGAGCTAGCATGGATGCTACATTTTGCACATCGAATCTGAAGTTGTTGTTTAATCAGAGCCGATTAAATAATTATCTGACATGCTTCTTTAGTTCAGTGTTTATATCTGAACCTGACTCTGACCGGGATGCTCCAGTGAAGCTTTTTTTTTTTTTGAACGAAACTACGAGCTGGAAAAAAGTATCGACTGAGTAGCTAACTTTGGGATCGATACGCTCCGCGACCCAGGTTGGACATGTTATTATCATACTATCTACGTGGAAAATGAAAAGTAAAAAGATGAAGCAACTGGACTTGTGTTTTGGAGCTGTAAACACACGGGGCTACAGATTTAAACAGTGAGACTTGAGGTTAGTGTCTTATCGATCCTTCAGCCCCTCCTCCTGATGAAAAAGTCAGATGAATGTGACATGAGCGTTCACACTGCAGTCACTTTGAAAACATCAGATTTACACTCACCGGCCACTTTATTAGGTACACCACGCTAGTAACGGTTTTGTGGTAATAAAGGGATGGACATGGTCAGCAACAAGACTCAGGTAGGCTGTGGCGTTGCAACGATGCTCAATTGGTACCAAGGGGCCCAAAGAGTGCCAAGAAAAGATTCCCCACACCATGACACCACCACCACCAGCCTGAACCGTTGATACAAGGCAGGATGGATCCATGCTTTCATGTTGTTGACGCCAAATTCTGACCCTACCATCCGAATGTCGCAGCAGAAATCGAGACTCATCAGACCAGGCAACATTTTTCCAATCTTCTCTTGTCCAATTTCGATGAGCTTGTGCAAATTGTAGCCTCAGTTTCCTGTTCTTAGCTGAAAGGAGTGGCACCCGGTGTGGTCTTCTGCTGCTGAAGCCCATCTGCCTCAAAGTTCGACGTACTGTGCGTTCAGAGATGCTCTTCTGCCTACCTTGGTTGTAACGGGTGGTTATTTGAGTCACTGTTGCCTTTCTATCAGCTCGAACCAGTCTGCCCATTCTCCTCTGACCTCTGGCATCAACAAGGCATTTCCGCCCACAGGACTGCCGCTCACTGGATGTTTTTTCTTTTTCGGACCATTCTCTGTAAACCCTAGAGATGGTTGTGCGTGAAAATCCCAGTAGATCAGCAGTTTCTGAAATACTCAGACCAGCCCTTCTGGCACCAACAACCATGCCACGTTCAAAGGCACTCAAATCACCTTTCTTCCCCATACTGATGCTCGGTTTGAACTGCAGGAGATTGTCATGACCATGTCTACATGCCTAAATGCACTGAGTTGCCGCCATGTGATTGGCTGATTAGAAATTAAGTGTTAACGAGCAGTTGGACAGGTGTACCTAATAAAGTGGCCAGTGAGTGTATATCTGATTTAAAACCACATACTGAAACGGCCTGGGTCCGATTAGAAAAAATCAGATTTGTCTCATTCAGACTGTCATAAAAAAATCGGATATGAGTCAGATGGGTCAAAAAAATCGGATTTGGGTCGGATTTACCTGCAGTGTGAACGTAGCCTAAGACTCCTGTAACTAAGGTCCACCTGCTGCTCACCTTGTCGGAGCGGCTTGTCTTTCTTGTTTTCCTGCCTTGTCTTACCTCGTTTCTCATGTGTCTGATCTCCTGAGGAGTCTTTGCTTCTTTTTGACACCCGGAATAAATAACTAAAGAGAAACAAACACACGCCCCCCTCTGCTTTAAGAGATAAATAAAATGACTGACTAATGGGGATTCATGACGGCGTCATGCCACTCCAACACTCAGTTCATCATGATTACAGTTTACATTATTTTCTCTGTCTCCAGCGTCTGTCTTTAATGCTTGACTAATGCGTTCTCTCCGTCGTACTTTTCTTCCAGGAAACGGCAGCAAAATGGAAAAGAAAAGTCTAAATCGGTCATTATTTCATCCAGAAAGGCTGTTATCCAATAAAATGGATTCACTGAGGAAGGACCGCAGGGAATTAATTAGCTAAAACAAATTTCCCCATTTAAAAGACACCGGACAAACAGTTTAATTCAAGTTCTTCCATGAGCTTTAATTGCCGTAAAGTGAAGCTGAATCCATCAGACGGATTTCTACATAAAAGCTCTCAATCCACTTTGGGGTGCCTTTGATCCTTCTCATCACACACAGAAAGAGAGGAGCACCTTCATGCTCAGTACCTTTGCGTTTTCATCACGGAGATCGAAGGTCAGCTCCAGGTTGGTGAAGAAGTGGTCAGCAAACTCTGGGTACTTGTCCAGCACCTCCAAGATGTCGTCCCTCTGAATGGTGTGCAGGTCGCAGTAACTCAGCGCTCGCACGTCCGCGCACGACTTCCCTGGCTTGGCGAACAGATGGATCATTTCACCGAAGATGTCGTTTTTACCTGGATTGTCATTTAAAAAGATTGGTACCATCGGTCAGTTTCTGCAAATATGAATATAATTTAAATGGACTTCATTTGTCTGAACTTTAGGTTTTCAATTAGCAGTGAGGGTCTTTTCTGGTTTGTAACAGGTGGGAGATATGTGGGTGAGCCCAGTTCTGCTACTGTGCAAACAGCTAACAACAAGGCTAACTTTTCATTCAGTGTAGCATTTTTGTTAAGTTTCAAAAACATTAGCAGACCAATTAGTTTATGCCAAATTCAGTTCTGCTAATTCTAAAAACAACAACTATCTACTAGCATTTTGTTTGTATACCTACATTAGTATTCAACTTGAAGGAGACAAAGACACGTGACTCATTCTGTGTCTCAATTCATGGGTTGCAGCTATCATTGGCCAAATTTATTGATTCAATGATTCATGCCCTTATTACATCTTGTTTGGATTATTGTATTGCTATGAATGTTGGTTTGGGTATCTTTTCTGCATCGATTACAAGTTGTCCAGAACGCAGCAGCTCGTCTTTTAACAGGAGCTAAAAAACAAAAGCAAATGTCATTGCCCTGACAAGGAAAACTCTAAGCACACTGGTTGCCAACCAGTGGTGGTGTAAGCGGTGGTGTAATGTGATGAGACTCCATGACAATGGTCTGTGTGATGCCTATGGCATTGAACTACAGACCTCTTCGCACTACTTACACCACTGCCTGGCTCTGAGCAGTCCAAGAAAAAGAATTCTTGGAGACCCTTTACTGAGAAACTCTGTGTCCTTCATCTAAGGGATGTGAAGGTTTGATTAAAGCTCAGTGTCTTTTTGGAGAGAGCCACATATGAGGCCCCTGCTCACATGGGTTTTACCTACCCCCATTCACCAATACCAATGTCAGTTACAACCCATGAATTGAGACACAGCCACAGAGGGACAGTGGTCTATGTGCGCTCAAATCCTTATACTCTGGTAAAAAAGGTTGATTCTGGTTTGGGGTAAATGTCATAAAGCACTTTGGGAGAAGTTGTTACTTTATATGGTTTTATTTTGGTGGATTAATGATTTGGATGATATACAAAAAGGCGACACGGTGGCTCAGTTGGTAGAGCTGATGCCTCTCAGCAAGACGGTCACCGGTTCAAATCCCGGTCCGGGGACCTTTCTGGGTAGAGTTTGCATGTTCTCTCCATGCATGCGTGGGTTCTCTCCGGGTACTCCGGCTTCCTCCCACAGACCAAAAACATGACTGTTAGGTTAATTGATAACTCTAAATTGTCCCTAGGTGTGAGTGAGAGAGTGAATGGTTGTTTGTCTCGTTTGTCTCTATGTGTGGCCCTGTGATGGACTTGCGACCTGTCCAGGGTGTACCCCGCCCCTCGCACTGTGACTGCTGGATATGGGCACCAGTGACCCACGCAACCCTGAAAAAGGAAGAAGCGTGTACAGAAAATGGATGGATGGATGATTTTTATATAATTCTGGTTTTATCTGCTTATGATCACTGAATCCTGGTTAAAATGTGGTTAAACTTAGAGTTTTAAAATCRGTGAGATCTCTGTTTTCAGCAGACATGTTAGCTGTAAATCAAGAATTTTTCTGTTTCTGTCACTTTGTGCAATTTGTTTACTTGCCGATTACACTGCTTGTGGTTTTAACTGTGTTTGGTGGATGTAGAAATATTTTTTATGAGCTTTTCTGATGTTTCTGTGGACTCCACACATGTCCTTGTTTAAATGTCAACTCTTGAGTTAACATTWAATGTTAGCTTCTGATAATTAGTTTTTACCTGTTTAGTGYTTTTAGCATTTGTGAAACAYTTTTTTGTTAGCAGATAGGTAGTTAGCAATGCTAATGTTTTTGAAAATGTTAGTTTCAAGAACTTATAATCTGCTAAKTTAAAATATTGCTTTACTAATGCTAAACCGCTAACCGTAAAGAAAAAAAATTAGCAGACGCTGAAGCTAAAATGTAATACATATAAAACAAGTTWAAAAAATCTAAAATCCTTTTCGATAAGGCTTGATAACCATGAAAGGATTTGATTAATTTTGTTCATGGTATACAACAAGCCTGAATTATACACACATTAAATCAGTTCAGTGTTTTTGGCTGAAAAACAGAAGAAGCTTTAAAGATAAGGCAGCGTACACAGCAGAGACAATGTTTCTCCTGCTTTAACATCACTAAAGCTTTTCAGAGGCATTTCATCAAAACCTCAGTAAACCTGTTAAAGCCATGACATATCTACACTGTAAATAAAAAGAACCTGCCTGAACAATGTTCTGAGGAAAAAGGAGAGATGAAATGTGGTCTAATTATATCTGGATGCCGTCAACTACGATTTGTGGCTCGAGCGTTTCTGTTGTCAGGCATATCATCGCTTTTCACTGACAGCAGAACAAAACTCTTTTTTTCTTCTGTCACTTCACTGTTTTTCCATCATTTCTTTCTTCTTTCCCTCTCTTCTTCTATTGTTAGTCATTTATACCTATAAGTGACCATGCTTTTCTGAAGGACTAGTCAAAAGATATGCTTTTGTTTCAGAAACGAAAGGGAAAATTAAATATCTGAATACTCCGGCAAGTAATGGGTGAGGGGGTGTACCTAACCTTTTAGGTTATGGTCAGAACATGGCCGCCCTCTTGATGCTGAATCAAGGTCAAATTGATCCAATGGGAAGGTGGTCATGCAACATATCAAGAAAGACCTACTTCTTCGCTTGGCCTTCAGAGGAGTCGGACGCTTTTTGCTCTCTCTCCCGAACCTGTCCCTCCTTTCCTGCTTCGAAGCTTTTTAAAGCCTTTCTTCACCTATCATCCGAAACAAAAAGGAACTATGGATCTGGTTAACTGGTCTCTGAATGCAATCGACACTGTTTTTTCCACATTAAGACTGGAACGAGGGGAATGTAGCTGTCCCAGTGGAATGGCTGCTGCTGGTCAGGTCAGTGGTTCTTGGGGCTGGAACCTGATCTGTTTGGCACCACTTTCCATTGAAGACGTGGAAGATTTGTATATATTTGGATTTATGATAACTGGATTCCTGCTGATCGGCTGTGGACGAGTTCTGAGTTATCTGAAATTGAAAGCGAACCTGACAGCAGTCTGGGTCTGTGAGAAGCTGTCAGAGAAAATGGATGGAATCTGCRYCMCTGGAAGCACACAGACTCACATGCTYGGGGAGATAAGTCACAAACTGGATGTGATTCTGACGAGAATCACTGCCCAGGAGCGTGTCTCTGGGATATAAGGATTACACCTGGATGAAGCTTCAGAAGGCGTGAGGTGAGAAGACACGGAATTCGGAACATTTGGCATTTTTTCACCATTTTCAGAGATGCAGTGAGACTGAAAGCAGCAAGGAAGTTCAACGCGGCCTGTCCCAAAACAATTGTGTTTATCTTTTCGGATCCCAGCTGCTGGTCTTGGGTTAGTACGTTTATCTAAAATTTCCTGGGAGGATACATAAATGAGGGCTTGAGTCCCCCCCACCCTGTATCATCGGTGTGGGAGCAGTCTGTGAGGACGAAGGGGAAACTCTGAACTCTGTGAACTGAGCATGAGACGAATAAGATCTGGTCTCTGGATTCTGGCGGGCCTTGGATTGGTTCCAGCACAGAGTATTTATCTAAAATGTGACCGGCTCCACTGAACCCTGCCCCAGTCTCGTGTTTGACTCCAAGCCACCCCCCCTATCCCAGCTGTCTTGCTCTAGTGAGTCGTTTTTTGTGTGCATATGATTCTGTGTTTATGAGTAAATATAGGATCAGAGCAACTGTTTTAACTCACCTCTCCTATTGTGTTTTTCCAAGCTGCAAAAGTTAGCACGACTGTGTTGCGCAAGACCTATTCATCCGTTCTCCCATGTTTGTTATGTGTGTCTCTCTCTGGAATGGGTGTTCTTAACTGCAATTTCATTCTGCATTGCATCTCTGATGTTATGTGTGAATGACAATAAAGCTGATTCTGGTTCTGAGACCAGAATCATCTCAGAAATGGATCTCTTGTGGTCCAAAGGTTATCAACACAGTACATTGCAACAACAACTGGCAACATGGCCTGTTATTTGATGTGTATAATGTGATGAACACAGACACGGTGTGGTAATAAATTTGTGAGACAATTCTGGTCTTTGATATGCTACATGACCACCTTCCCATTGAAAATATATGACTTTGAAAAGTGGTGGGCACAGCTAACCAAGAATTTTACTTCACTAATTCTAAACCACTAAAACTGTAAACAAGTTAGCGGAGACTTACACTAAAAACTGTAAGTAAAAGTTAGAGGAAGAACACTAACAGCTAATAGCTAACCACTAAGACAACACTGTCACTAGGCCTGTCGCGATAGTCAATAAATCAATTTATTGCACGATAACTTTTTTTGAGGTCGGTAAAAAAAAGACGGCGATAAGTTTCATTTTCCTGCTTGTTTTTTTTTACTTCGTCTCTCTCCCTCTCTGTGCTCCGCTACACAGGAGCTCACCTGACCCCTCCCCTCCTGTTTTCTTAGTGTGGGAGGAGTCAACTCTCGCTTTAGCGTATAGCTCGTTGCTAAATAAACGCTTCAAAGCAGAACACGGCTGCAGAAGCGTCGGAGCACTAAAGCCTGGATTTCGCTGCGGAGGGAGAGAGACAGAGACAGAGAGAGAGAGAGAGAGA